>NC_079166.1:2029923-2072423 GCF_947568905.1 Ostrea edulis
CCGTACTCGATATGATTTTTATTGGCGAGAATACGACGTCATGGAGAGGACTGGGAAAAAATCCCATGATTCACCTTCTCTATTTTGGCCACTATAGTACCAACTATTTTGGTCACAGTAAGAAGTCGTTTAATTTGATACTGTTTCTCAAAGATTTAAATGAGGCCACACCTAAAGAACCATACCAGGACATTGACTTCCACCTGAAAAGCAACGTAAATTAGATTTTATGGCGTTGATTTGAATCCATTCCGAGTTTTGAATTTTAAAAAAAAGGATTGAACTGTTGGGCAGTCTTTGGTATATGCACCTTTTTATACTTATTTATGTTTTGATTCATAATTAGACTTGCATAACCAAATTGAGACTGAAAACTGAATGTGTGTGTCGGTATTGTATCTAGAATTTATTTCACGAAAAATGATTAAAACTATATATATATATATATATATATATATATATATATATATATATATATGTTGTATCAATTGGATGTTCTGATAGAAATAAACATATGTGTTATTCATCAAGCTATATAAGTTATACACTTTAAGTAGACTATGCAATTGAACTCGATCGAATAATAAACTGATGAGGGTAATTTCCTGTTTATTTATTTTCTCCCGGAGTCGGATAATAAACGCCCCCTTTATGATCACGTGGGGTCGCAATCTGAATTTTGAAAGAAAAAAAGTAAACAACGATAAGACGATGCGAGCGGTTGGACGGTCCGCAGGGCGTTGCCGGGACACATTCAGTGAATGGAACAGGCAGTCAGACAGGGCTGGGGTGAACCACTTCGAGCTATACGATCTGCAGGCTGTTAACGGGACACACACAACGAGAGGAGAAAATCCAACGGGGTACAGAAGGGGGGCGTATATTTCATGTTTTTCATATAAATGTTAAATTCCATGCTTGGTATGATTTTTTTTTTCAATAAGATTACATATTGCAAACAAGTTATCTTCCTCTGTGGTATTACGGATACACGTAACTGTAAATACGTTTTACGGGCGTTTGTGCACATTTACAATAAACGCCAATCATTCATATATATTACATTAAAAATTATCGCTTTTCCCTTGCATTGAATATACCAATATTTTGTTAATACCAATTAATAATTTGTCGGATTTGCCAGAAATTACCATTTTACATTATATTTCATACTTACAAAGTTTTGGTCTGGTTTTCAACATCGAAAAATACAGTTTGATAAGGCATATATAGCTTTAAGTTTACAAAATGATGAAAATGCAAAGTAATAAAACAATTTGCACTTCTTTAATCAAATGGATAAAACTGAATTGCATGCAGTAATGTAATATTACATTAACGATCCGGGGATTTGCCCCCAAACACAAGTTTTCACGCAAGCAATTTTCTGATCTTCAATTAAATCATTAAATCAACCATTTGGGAACAAATTAGTTTAGACTTTCGGTTAGTTAATGGGCTGAAATAGGGCCCTAGTGTATATGTTTCTTTCAAACATCGTCATACACGAGACTCATTGGATATTGAAGTCAACATTCCGCTTTCTCTGTCTCTCTTCCTAATCCCCTCTAAGTGTGGGATAACTACAGCACAATAAATCTGATACAGAGGTCGTATTCCAACATACACACGGTATATAAAATATAGTGTTGGGTTGAAACAGACTCCACCCCCACCCCACCCCACCCCACCCCACCCCATTTACGGGCGTTTTGATTTGATAACGAAGCTTACGATTAATGAAATCATCTATCGTTTTCAGTTTCATGAAAGGTGAAGATAACGAAAGTGATCAATCTCATGAAAGGTGACGATAACGAACAGTGATCAATCTCATGAAAGGTGAAGGTAACGAACAGTGATCAATCTCATGAAAGGTGAAGATTACAAACAGTGATCAATCTCATGAAAGGTGAAGATAACGAACAGTGATCGATCTCATGAAAGGTGAAGATAACGAACAGTGATCAATCTCATGAAAGGTGAAGATAACGAACAGTGATCAATCTCATGAAAGATGAAGATAACAAACAGTGATCGATCTCATGAAAGGTGAAGATAACGAACAGTGATCAATTTCATGAAAGGTGAAGATAACAAACAGTGATCGATCTCATGAAAGGTGAAGATAACAAACAGTGATCAATTTCATGAAAGGTGAAGATAACAAACAGTGATCAATTTCATGAAAGGTGAAGATAACAAACAGTGATCAATTTCATGAAAGGTGAAGATAACAAACAGTGATCAATTTCATGAAAGGTGAAGATAACGAACAGTGATCAATCTCATGAAAGGTGACGATAACGAACAGTGATCAATCTCACAACTCCAATAAACAATACGAAATAGATATTTGGGCAAATACGGACCCTGGACACACCAGAGGTGGGATCAGGTGCCTAGGAGGAGTAAGCATCCCCTGTCGACCGGTCACACCCGCCGTGAGCCCTATATCTTGATCAGTTAAACGGAGCTATCCGTAGTCAACATTAATGTGCCAAGAACGGTATATAACTCCTATAATGAATATTAAATTAAGAGTTGGGTAAACACGGACCCTTGAATATACCAGACATGAGATCAGGTGCCTAGGGGGGAGTAATCACCCCACCCCCCCACCCCGTGAGCCCTATTTCTTGATATCACTGTTCGTTATCTTCACCTTTTCATTTAAGTGTATCTTGTGTGATCCTCTTATAATTTCACGTCAAATGACTGTAAACCATTTCAATTCTCAATGACCGTGTAGCGTCTGACACCGTGGAGAGAAGTCCATCTACATCGAAAGCAAATTTTCAAACTTCATAGCGGTCTAGTCACACACTGCTGGAGAGTTGGTTCCGCGGGTCGTGAGTTCAAGCCCATATAATAGTGAATTTCTCTGTGCTCTATCTATCTATCTATCTATCTATCTATCTATCTATCTATATTATTATATTATAGTTTATTCACCAATCAAGGGCCCTCGGGGGGCATGTACATCTTAACAGGCACTTAATTATAACAATGAAAATAAATAACAATCATTCAGAAGTACTACCGGTAATACTGACAGAGTTCACACTTCTGCACTATATATATATATATATATATATATATATATATATATATATATATATATATATGTATATATATATATATATATATATATATAAAATCCAAAATAGAAGTAAATATTCACACAAATATTAGTATAATAAAGAAAACTTAGAACGCCAAAAATATAGCTCAACCGGTGTTATTTTCATTCATCAAGAGTTATGACATTATTGCTTAATTACACATTAGAGATTTAAATATATATATATATATATACATATATATATATATATACATGTGTATTTACACGGATTTTTTTGTGAATACTCCTGTGAACCCGTCTTCAGGGTTCTCTTTGAATATTGCCGTTACTGAGTCGCGGAGATGGCGCGCCATGTGCAGAGAATAATAACCGACAGCACTTTTTAAATGTTATATTGGATAAGGAAACTAGCTGTCCGATTGGCGTAATTTCATGAATAGCCTTTTTGCGTCAATGTGTCTGAAATTAACAGTTTGTTAGAATCAATATCAGTACAGGGGGATTCCCGATCTCTTATTGGGTAATGTTTTTATTCTGTAAGAGACTTACAAACTTAGAATAAAATACAAAGCCCAATATATTACACGCCATAAAATCTTTAGAAATCCTCTCTGTTTTCCCAAATTGATGATTTTTACAAACTTCCATATGTATGTATATACATGTATTTTATAAATCTATTATCAAAGCGAAAAGAACAAGACGTATTTCGTTATATCTGGTGTATGTTTTTGTCCTGAAAATATGGGAGGGAGAGAGAGAGAGAGAGAGAGAGAGAGTCTTTGTCATATTCAAGGTATATGTTGGTTGGCTGAATATTGTTCAACTTCCCTCTCGAGAATATTTCACTCATATGGAGACGTCACCATTGCCGGTGAAGGGCTGCAAAATTTAGCCCTATGCTCGGCGCTTATGACCTTTGAGCAGGTAGGGATGTTTATCGTGCCACACCTGCTGTGACACGGGGCCTCGTTTTTTGCGGTCTCCTCCGAAGGACCACCCCATTTAGTCGGTTCTTATGACAAGCAGGTGGTACTGAGAACTTATTCTATATATGTGAAAAGTAAAGAATGTGTACAGTGTATGAGTCAGGAGATTACCAGCGCGATAACAGATCGTAACACATGGAGAAAAATTCCAAAAATATTCCGGGAAAATTGCAATTAATTATGATTCAGTATAAAGGCATAAATATGGAAACTTAAAAAGACTATAAATTAAGCAATAACTTCATTAATAATAGATTACCAAATTCTATAGTTTTCTCTCCCGCATTGAAATAGTTTGAAAATTGGACACACTAATCTGCATACCATAAATAATATATATGTTCCCATGGATACTTTACTAAAACATTATTGTTTTGCCAAGGTCGAGAAGTCAACTAAAGGCAAAAGCAAATTTGTCATACTTCCTTGGGGACGTAAAATTTGCATGTCAATACAGCAACAGAATAGTATGTTTTCTACAGAATTCGTCATTTATTCTGGTATCGCGAGAGGTTCCCGTGGCTTGTGGGCTGGGTATTCCATTGGAATATTTTCAATCGATAAAGTCCTCGGTTCATTTCAATCACCAGAGTTGTGAAATGCAAAAAAACGGTTTCGAAGGCAAATTTGATTATCAATCTCGTAAAAATTCTTGGACAGATTTGTGACCCTTCCTTTGCCATCATAGAAAAGTTAGGATAATTGGATTTAACACACAGTTTTGTGCCCAGAGTAAATATCTCGGCGATTCGAGAAAAGTGAGTGATTTATGGCAGTGCTTGTTTACTTCCTTCTCTGTAACTAGTACAATTTTGTGTAGATTTTAATTGATTTCTTTTCCATTAAGAATTTAGAAACTGAAGAAAGATAAAATGTTTTCTTCCTAGAAATATACATATGTTTAACGAAATTTGAACAGTTGGACAATGCCGGAATTATAGCGCAAAAAAATATACTGATTTGCCAGGAAGAAAACATTTCTTTAATTTTACTTTTGCTCCTATAAGATTACAAATTCGCAAAATTGTTGCTGTCCGGTGATGAATATGAAATATGGAATTTGCAAAGATAAAAAAAATTACAATATAACGATTTATAAGAAAAATGAGTTATATCACGGGTTCGATTTTATGAAAAAGTTCGACCCCCCCCCCCCCCCGGAAAAAAATTTCTGGATCCGCACCTGTAACGTATATTCAAGAAATGTATTTCAAGTTTGAAAAGATATACAGCGTTCGCGCCTCAAGAAAAGTATGCCGGAGCGAAGCGTTTCAGTTCGTTTCTTTACGTATTTACAAACATGAAGTTTATTTCGGACTACTTTTGTATGTGTTGGAAATCACAGTCGTTACAACAGACGTACGAGATTCATAGGTGCTTTGTTTACAAGTGAATTGCATTCATGAGGAAATGGTTATCATTGATGTCAAAGGCAAAAACAAATTGGAAATGTAAATCTTCACGTTTATTTGTGATTTCCAGATGAGAAACCCGTTGAAGACGAGTGCATATTTCTACCCACGAAATAAATGTCCGCGAGAAATGATTCTTCGCAAATAGATATTTCTTAAAAGGAAATATAAGTCAGTCTGCAGTAACCTGTTTTCAATCTACAATTCTTTTGTATAATTCAGTTGAATCTTTCGATCGATCGGAGAGAGAGAGAGAGAGAGAGAGAGAGAGAGAGAGAGAGAGAGAGAGAGAGAGAGAGAGAGAGAGCTCTTATTAAAACAACTTTTGCATTGGTAAATTTTGTAAAACTCATTTGAATGATTTAGAATGGTCGAATTAATTTTTAATCTATAAAATCTACGTGAATGAATTCATAACACAAACTAAAGGGGGAAAGCTCCACAAACAACACCATCGCCTTTGAAACGCCAAAATTTATTCGAGAAGAAACCAATTTAAGGTTATATCTCAAGATTTGATATATATGCACAACATATTCATATTTCACTCGTCCACTTCTATTCTAACAGCTTCTCCCATTAATGTGTCAATATCTGAATCCGGTGTCTTGTTTCATTGCCAAATTAATATCACAACTCGTCCTGTAGATTATATCATATTTTATCGACAAAGTTGTATTCCTCAGTTAAT
The DNA here is from genome assembly GCF_947568905.1 of Ostrea edulis. Classification (NCBI taxonomy): domain Eukaryota; kingdom Metazoa; phylum Mollusca; class Bivalvia; order Ostreida; family Ostreidae; genus Ostrea; species Ostrea edulis. The sequence continues at coordinate 2,036,101 of NC_079166.1, forward strand.
TCTTTCACGTTCAACTGTCGTAATGCAAAAATTATGTAGGTTATGTATACATATATAAAAAAGAAACATGGCGTCATGCCATTTTTCAGAGGGCCGTATGACCTTTGTAATTAACAGCTATCTAACAAATTTGAATTTAAGGAATTCCATGCATATTAGATTCATTGATTTGATATTGTTTAACGTCCCACTCGAGAATATTTTTACTCATATGGCGATGTCACCATTGCCGGTGCAAAAGCAAAAGTTGGGCCTATGCTCGGCGCTTACGGCCTTTGAGCAGGGAGGGATCTTCATCGTGCCACACCTGCTGTGACATGGTCCCTTGGATTTTTTTTTTTTCGGTCTCATCCGAAATGTCGTCTCTTACGACAAGCAAGGGGTACCGAGGACCTATTCTAACGCGGATCCCCAATATGTCAGAAGTCGCCATCTGTGGTTTTGTAAACAAGTAAACTGAAAATTTTATATAGTATACAATATTGACATTTGTGGGGTTTTTTTAAAACGGCGTAGTATATTAATCCTTGTCATATAGACAAATAGTACTGATCAACATATTATTTCGTGGAATTGAATTTTCGTGGATTTCATGGGAACCCACCTCCCTCGAATTCAAACCACATTTAAATACACAATATACACAATGGTTCGATGTACGTGTACACAAACCATAGCCGCTACATCACATTCTAACAGAATGGTGGAATCAAGGCAGTCCACGAAAATTACCCCCCTCCAATAAACATTTCTAATTAATGAAAACTTCATTCAACCATATCGAAAACGAAAGAATGCTCCCAGATATACACAAAACGCTTTCATTAACTCTAACTGGTTCTCCCAAAATCATACACACTTCAAATTGCGCCAATTGCTGTCTTCACACTTCATATTGTGCTTATTGTGGTCTTCATTCATTGTTATCTTCATTCATTGTTGTCTTCAGTCATTGTTATTTTCATTCATTGTTGTCTTCATTCATTGTTGTCTTTGTTCATTGTTATCTTCATTCATTGTTGTCTTCATTCATTGTTGTTTTCATTCATTGTTATCTTCATTCATTGTTATCTTCATTCATTGTTATCTTCATTCATTGTTGTTTTCATTCATTGTTATCTTCATTCATTGTTGCCTTCATTCATTGTTGTCTTCATTCATTGTTGTCTTTGTTCATTGTTATCTTCATTCATTGTTGTTTTCACTCATTGTTGTTTTCATTCATTGTTGTCTTCATTCATTGTTATCTTCATTCATTGTTATCTTCATTCATTGTTGTCTTCATTCATTGTTGTCTTCATTCATTGTTGTTGTCTTCATTCATTGTTGTTTTCATTCATTGTTGTCTTCATTCATTGTTGTTTTCATTCATTGTTGTCTTCATTCATTGTTAGTCCATTTGCTTCATGTTGTCATGATTTAATGGTTTGCTTCTTGTTTATAATATTCATGCTGAAAACTTGCCTCTTGACTATATAAAATGTATTCATATTGTAAATTTGTCATTTGTTCTTCTGCTTTTCGTTTATGAATTATATGCATGTATACATATTCATAATGCCAATCCGCTGTTTAACTTTATACACATGTATATATGCATATTGTTTAAATTTCGTATGAGTCGAGCATTCTCATATTTCATGCCTTAACTTTCTGCTTTACTGTTTAACTTGGGTGATCCATTTACAATTGCATTTACCCCAGTTAAAGTCCTCTTTCTGTTCTTCATTTCTAGTTTGTGCTCTCTCTCTCTTTCCTTTCTTGTCAAACGTGATTGCCATTTCTTAGGTTAAAATAATGAGAGAGAGAGAGGGGGGGGGGTGGGTGGGTGGGTAAGCGTATATGCAGTTGTTTTCCAATCTCTACAGTTCAAATGATATGTATTTAATAATGTTCTTGTTATTTTTTTTTTTTTTAGATAAATACAGTGTAAGCTAATAGAATTTTGCTATACTTATATATACTAACGTTAGTCATATCATAGCTTGTTAATTCAAAAGATGAGTATAAGACGAACTGGATTTAGCCATCGGTGAATAAAATACTTTACCGACACAGATTAACAGGGAATTTCCCAATCTGTCCCTTGTCAATAAAATAATGACTTAAGAATACTGTCGAACTTTCAACCCAATCTGATTTTGAACTCATTCTAATCGGGGGGAAATTCTTGCCTGGCATGGTTAATGATTGTAATATTCTTTTCCAGCAAATAGGGCTCTTGTTTTAAAATTTTGACAGCATGTGTTTGAAACGATCTCCAAATGAGAGGAAACTGTTCCGCCAAGAGGAGTCGATTCTTTTTTTAAAAAACCAAAAAAAAAAACCAAAAAAAACCACCCCGCATCAATTTAACTGACGCTTTAACCAAAGCAACTCTGAAATACAATTTGTTATTGCAAACGAGCCCAGCCTTTCCTCTATAAACTCGTTAAAAACAGTAATAATGATTTCATTCATCATTTGTGCTCTATTTCAATCTGCCTTATCAAAAATATTTCTATGGATACATTCAATTTTCTCTTACACCAGAGCTTTGGCACATCAGATGCAGACTCCGTGGATAAAAGCCAAAAGGACCCCACTTGCATTACTGATGCCTATTCATCTGACAAATAATGACTTGATTTGACTGGTTCACATTTCTGACATATGTTATGTTATAAAAACACAGACAGCTGACGTTGTCCTCATTTAAAAAAAAAATGAAATACATTCAATTTTTTTAAATTAAATAACATAAATGAAAAAGTAAAATAACTCTAAATTGATCATTGCGTTCAGTGTACGTCGATCAGATGACCATTTTTGGCTCAAAATTAAGTTGAACTTCGACCCCGATCTTGAGTTGAACTTCAATTTCTTCTGACTCCACATATAAATTCAAATATCTCGTGAAACCGAGGAGTTGAATTCGAAACAACAGCTTTCAAAAAGCATATCTCGGAATATCTGTCTTTTACTTACGATGGTTCCCAAGAGATTGTTCTAATTAAGCGTGTGTAAACACAATCCACGCAGACCAAACAGAACGTCAATGGACGGACACACCAGACCAGGGAAGGCTGTCAGGGCTCTCACTCGGCGGGGTTCTCACAGGTAATCTGCTGCGAAAGTTTTCTGACAAGCTATTTATTGTCCATGTAATTGAAGACAAGAATCTTTAATCACATCTGACATGAAATCCCTAAGTACCGTAGGACAAAAGTCATGCCCAGTCAATAACTCGGTCTAGAATCAGTGGCCTTGTATAATCTTTGTTTTCTCCTATATAGCCTTATATGTTGACGTTGCGAAACTGATATTGCAGATCGTGTTCTAGAGAAATCTATTTAGAAGATTTTTTTTTTTTTTACTATTGATCGTTTGTTTTACGTCCCGTCGAGAATTTTTCCCCTCATATTGAAACGTCACCAGTTGTTGTTAAAGTACCACTTTAAATAGACCTATTCTTGGTGCGCACTCAGGGCTGTAGCTGTGAGGGTTCTTTAACGTATCAACATCTTCCGCGACATGGGACCTCCGTTTTCAAGGTCATATCCGAAAGACCCGTTCTTCTCACTTCTAAATGCCGACTGATTAGCGAAGGGGCGATCACTAGTCTTATGTTTGAGCACGAGGCTCGAACTCACGACCTCCAGGTTACCACGTGAATGTTCTATCACTGAGCTACCATGACCGGTACTTTTACTAATGTAAGAAATCATAAATACTGCATTATGTATGGTGACAACAGTTTTGCCTCGGTAAAAAGAAAAACTTAAAAGTTATTAAAGAGGGTTATAGTCTGTTTTATTTCATAAAAGAGATGATGTATCACGAATTTTTGTCTAATATTCACCGTCATTTGGACTTCCATGACAACAACGTGACGCAATTTATTGACATTGTTCAAAGACGGATTCTGTGAACGTTCATTTTAGTACACAAATAGTACTCTGTCAATAACGTACTAGAAAGATGTCCCAGTCTGCTCTCGATATTTTCTAGGGGTGGGGGTGGGGGTGGCGATAGTTGTGAAGTTGTAAGAAAGAATTATTTTTGGAGTCACAACTCTGAATCTTAGTCATTTTGATTAAAAAATAACTGATGAGTTGCTTCGGAATTCTTGTACACTTTTAATTGGTATTAAAACAAAAGTCTAACTGTCATTTTTAGGGGTAAATATTTAGCATTTTATTAGATAGAAAGTTGTTCAAACTCACTCCTTGGATGCATGTATATATATATATATATATATATATATATATACTAGGGTACCCTAGTACAAGTATAACACTTTCAATGTTTAAGAAAGTATCTTTAAGAATCTACCAAATCCAACGATCGTGTTATGGAATGAAAATTACATCCTTTAAATGACGATTATTCGTTGTAACAGTTCCCGCACTGAGTGAAGCATGCTGTAGTGAAATATTTAGAATTTTCATGAAATTTTCCCAAGTTCTTGCCTCCAGAGATTGTTTGCTCTTTTGTAAGACTGTCGTGATTCTGAGAAATTCTAGCTCAATTGAAAATGAAGGTCACGGGATTCAATTGAGGAACTGAAAAATGAACCGGCGACTAGAGCAAGCAGCACATTTATCTTTAATTTCATTTCTTTACAAAAGACCGCAGAGCTGTCACACAAAAAAGGCTGGGGGTTTTCATGAATAAATAAACCAAGTATTGATTAGTACTTAATACAATGCAGGGTTTCAAAATGGACTTATCACTCAAAAAATACACATAATTGAATATGAAGCCTCCTTTGTCTTTACCTCGTTTGCGACTAGTGACTATTACTAAATATATGATTTATTTCATATGAATATTCATTTCATATGACGATTTATTTCACAGGAACACGTGAAAGTTCGAATCAAGAACTAAACACATATTCTCAGATCTTTGTATGTGCTTGTGTATGTTCTTCTAGTTGTTTATTTTTAAAATTTATTCAAACAGAATTGGCTTTATTCTAAAAGGGAGACTTCATTTCCCGTTACCTAATCAATTTTAGTATTTCTGAATAGTTTTCTAAATTCTTTTATAATCAATAAGTGATGTTCTAAATTCTTTTGGTATCCATAAGTGATGTTCTAAATTCTTTTGGTATCCATAAGTGATGTTCTAAATTCTTTTGGTATCCATAAGTGATGTTCTAAATTCTTTTGATATAGATAAATCATCACAGAAAATGATTAAGAATAAAAATGTAAAACTTTGATTCCTTTTATCCACGGACTCGTGGTGTTCTTATCCAGGAACCGAGATTCATAGAAGTGTCATTTCGCTGCGTATTGGTGATCAAAGATCGAAACATTTATGGATTTAGTTAACAACGTCGTGTTGCCTGTCACACGAACGTTCATTGGTAGCTGAGTTCGTCGCTCTCGGGTGTCCACTTCAGAGAATATCAGAGGAAATTGGAGTCGATTCTTAAGAGACACTACAATGTAATAGTATCATGTTTTGTCACGTGATGTCCCATGTTTTGTCACGTGATGTCCCCACTGTTTAGTAAGCACCACTTCACTCATTAAGGTCTTCCGTAGCAACGGAAGACCTTCTACTTATTGTGCTGGTTAAGATTATTCTTATTATTCTTTTTTTTTTTTTTTTTTCCTAGACGCTAACTTTAAAGCTTCATATCTCGCTCATTCCTCAACCGATTTTGCTCAAATTTTCAGCTTTAATACATTTTACTAAAAACTTTCAAAATACTTTTAAACATTTTAGATATTCTCTTCCACTTGCGAGTTATTTCCCTTTTAGTGAAATTTTAGGGGCTTTGGTTTCCAGATAAAGGCTCCGAGACTATAATAATTGGAGCAGAGAAAACACTGAATTGGTAAAGTAGAAGCATTGTAGTTGTGCACATCATATTTTGTTTTTTGATTTCGCCATTTAAAATGGCGATAGAGAGGGGTCAAAAATCAGGACGCCTGAAAGAGCGAAAATTTGCACATAATTTCCTTTGTATCTTTTAAACTAAAATTATTTTGTTAAGACATGTATAATAAAAGTTGTGTAGAATTTCAAGAGCTTTTATTTGACACCAGTAAAATGGGGCTGGCCCCTTAAATTAGGGATCTACGGCCCCTAAAAGTTTTCGCTTTATAGCTCAAAAACGGCAAAGAATTCGATATGGCTTCCGATGGAAAAGTTGTTCTTTAACATCTTATTTATCTCATGAAATTGTTATTTTGTTCGAATCTTGTGTTATATTAAAGTAAAAAGCTATACCCGTAAACAAGTAGCCATTTTCATTTGGCAAGTGAGCGAGAACTCTTCATGCGTATAACTGAAATAAACTTGCTAAAAATAACATACCTGACTACAATAGATACTAATATTCATTTTAAATAAGGTTTTTAACATGCTCTGTGGTTCAAATACAAATTATTTAGTGATACATTTCTCTTTTTCTTTCGTTTTAACATAAACAAACCTTCAACAACAGCAAAAGGAGAGAGATAAATTATCTTTTATTTGTTTCATATTATAATTAAAATAAGTAATATACATAAAAATAAAACGTTCAAACGTAAAATAAATCATGGTCAATAACTGCAAGCTGTTTACATTCTTCACGGTCAGCGTTTTTTATACAGTTATGTAACCCAACTCTCGCCTCGCTCGCAGGTGGCCAGAGTGACAAGCTTGCATAATCAAAACAAAAACATCGAAGCTAACTCGGCTTTCGTCCATCGCATAAATAAACACATCAATTACTGGAAAATTATGTTTGAAATCATTTTGAATCCTTTTACATTATATCATACTTAATTAACAATTATATTATGTTTTATTTCAATTATAAAGTAATTGTAAAGATGCTACCGCAAACATTTCGAGTTAGTGATCAATGGACCTCATAATATTTGTGTCAAGTTATACATACATTTAAAAAAACCTACACAATTTTCCTGATTATTTATCGGGTTGTCATTTTCCTCACAATAAGTTTACGGTAAGGGTATGTGACGTTTCTAATTGTCAGAAAAAATCGTACTAAATAAAATGAAGTAGTTTTAAGTTTTATTAACTTATAATTGTCTGCATACAGAAGGATTTATTTGTCGGTTCATTTCATTTCATCTAAATACAATCATGCGTGCAAGTAGATGCGGTTTTTATAAGTGAAATGAAAAAGGCAAGAGCGCCCCAAATATATATATACATCTCAAGCGTCTTATTGTGTTTAATTTTGGAGATTCATCACATGTGGACAAGCAATCTGTGATTTAACTCTACTTTAGCCAGTTGATACACAAGCTTTCTGCATTCTCTACAAAGTGAAAAAAAATGGATCCTTTTTGTAAGCATAACAAATAATTTATAAACTTTATTTTTCAAATCACGGGTTCTTATCATGATTATACCAACTCTAAACATGTATAGAAAATCATCAGAAATCCACATCGAATCAGTCTCATTTCATTCAGTCATTAACTGCAAGCATTTTACATACACACCGGGGTTTGTTCTTGTTTACAATTACGTAACCCATGGCTCGATTGCCCGAGTTCGGAGCCATCGCATGTGTACCAGCGATCAGCGGCAATACATGTACACACAAAAACATTACCGTTTTAATGTAATTTGCAAACACAACGATTTACAGAGAATTATGTTTTTAATAAAATCGGATTTTTCAAATGATTGGTGGAAGGACAGGAAGTTCCAGTTCCCACCCTCCAATATTTTTGCCAACATATGCTTGACAGTATACAATACAGATCGTTAATTTACGGTCATGCCCTTTCCAGGCACGTAAAACCCGGGGGGGGGGGGGGGGGGGGGGGGGGGGGGGGGGGGGCAGGAAACCTAACGTTTTACTGTTAATTACTTACAACAGATTTTCATGTTAATTGAGGCTGCATTAGGACCTGACCCAAGGACATATGGTCAAGTTCAAGGTTTTTATGTCACACAGCTCCGACGGAAGACCTCTCGTTGCTTTGCAACGAGCTTTGCTCTAGTTTCATCTCCTTTCATTGGAGTTTTATAATGGCGTACACTGCATCACACGGGGCTTATAGCGGATTTCAGAAAAGTAGGGGGGAAACTCCAAGGACAAAATAAAGGTCTGATGTTGTAATCGTTTCCTGATTTCACGAATCTCAGCTGTGATCTTTTGAAGTCCAGACATGGTCTATACAAATCAGCAGATGGAAATGAAATTTGCCTCTTGCAAAAGCCATTAAATCAAGGAAAACCGTCATAATTTTCTGCAGTTGAGAAAACAAGCACGCGTAATGATACGAAATAAAAGCTAATTTTATAATTAATGGATTCAATGACTATCGTTGCATTCATCTAAAAGCGAAGTGAAACACTAATGAATTCAGTAATTCTGCTTCTCTTATAAAGCAATGCGGATAAGTCATTGTGCAAAACTCGCTACTCCAATTCCTTTTTTCATACTTTGATGGGTTTTTAATTGCTTCCATTGAATGACTTGCCATGCAGGCCCATGTCTTTATCATTAAAACTAATCATAGCCAAACACTACAGAACATCAGTACTTTTCTTTAGACTTATGCGTGGATACAAGTTCTGGCCACTGAACTGAGTAATAGATTTGTAGCAAATCGGTATCTCCACGCACCCCCCCCCCCCCACCACCACCACCACCACCACCAAAATAACCTCTGAATAACAAAACGATAAAATATCGGGTTCGGAAGTACTTCCATTTCTAAGTTCCATTCTTCTTACTTTAAACATTTAGCACGGAATGAAAATCCTTACCAAATTACACACCATCCTTCAATTAACTTAATTTAAAATAATTAGTATTCCTACACTATCTGAAAATAGTTCTAGTCTTTATGTAAGATTCATTACGGAAGAAACAGAAATTTAATCAATCGGTTTCCTGTTTTCTCGCTTGTCCAAAATGGTAGTGCATATGACATCGGCTCAGAATATTCAATGCTTTATATCAGCCGTTTGGTGTCCGTTGCCATTTAACAATGTCTTCACAGATATCAAGTTTAAGGAAATCAAACCAAACATATCAGATGATATTGTATAGTCAACTAATTTTGGATAGATGTCTTCATGTATTTCAAAGGTTATTTAGGCCATGCCAATTTGTAATCTAGTTCGTCGGATTCGCCGCTTCTATTTGTAATAAATCCAAATTATAATATTATCAAATAATAATATCCGCCCGCGTGTCCAAAAATATCTGCATAACATATTTTCGACGTTTTACAACAAACTACCTTGATGCATTTGGCTGACAAATGACAGAAGTGCGGGCTCTTGAGAACTTTTCTAACAGTGTAATACGAGATTTAACAGTGTAATACGAGATTTAACAGTGTAATACGAGATTTAACAGTGTAATACGAGATTTTACGTTATACGTGATGTCTAGACTTCATAACACTGGATTTGAAGTTGTTCCTTATATACTGCAATCGAACTGGATGCTGATGAAAATTTTGAAGCGCTATTCGATGCCACTATTTAGAGAACATCGTCAGCATAGGATTAATTGATTATATCACTCATATGGAGTCGTCACCATTACCGATGAAGGGCTGTGAAATTTAGGCCCATGCTCGGCAGTTACGGTCTTTGAGCAGGGAGGGATCTTTATCGTGCCACACCTGCTGTGTCACAAGTCTCAGTTTTGGCGGTCTCATAGATCTGAAGGACAGCTCCATTTATTCGCCTCTTCTGACAAGCAAGGGGTACTGAGAACTATTCTAAACCGGACCGACAGTTAACGAAAAATTCACTATAAGTTTGGTGCTTTTTTATTATGTGTGTTCTATCAAAATTCAAGAAAATGCTAAAAGCAATGCAATGGAGATTTCAAAACCGGACATGTCCCTAGCAATATCCATATACATGTATATATCTGAATCGAAAGTGTGTAGAAATTAAACTAAAATGAAATTGTTAAAAAAGACCTTATCAGTGTATGTTGCAAAGTACATGCATTAGGCATGAAGAGAATAAAGTATTTGAAACTTGAAATACTTCTTAATTATTGTAAACTATATCAACAAAGTAAAAAAAATATTAAGTTCATGTGGGAAACAAATGATATCTGATGATTTGATATCTTTGTTTTTAAGCACTCGCTTTTTAAAATCACGCTTAATTCAATTAAAAATACTTATATTTCTTGTATTCGCTCGCCTCATAATTTTTACCTCCAAAATGAAAAATAATATTTGTAAAATAAGTTCGCCCTCTCGCCTCACTTTTTTGGTTTGAAAATCCGAAGAACTATTTCACAAATTGGTGTAGCCTTGAAGAAAATTATCAGTGCACGTCTACGCAATTATCAAAGCGATGTCGAGCTTAAAAGAATAAAATTGATTTGGTTAAGCTTAATTTATTTTTGACAGCTATCTGGATTTGCTGCAAGACGATAAGAATGCTTATGGAAATAATCCACTGATTATGTGCAACCACGTGCATTTCATGCTGCATTTCGCGATCCCGATCTCGATACAGTTTGAATAATCGAACTTAACTGATAGGTGGCACAGTATGCGTCAAGTGAAATCAATATTTGTTTGAGGAGACATTGATCTCCGGGGATAGTATAAGTCAGCTGTTCCCTGTAAAGATAAATTGTTGATGTGTCAAGCTAATTTAATTGGATGGTTCTTCTATGCTTGAATGTGCCTCGTCTAGACGCGGTACTTAAGCATCTGTGACATCGATTACTTACACGGTACTTTTTTGTACTATGAATTCTTGGAATATGTAAGGGAAGTTCAACATTATTATCGATGTTCGGCATTTCAAAGGTAAGAAAAACGTGTATTGTGTTTACCACGCCCCTTAAATGATCGATTTTAATGTAGATTTTTTTTTACATTTTTGTTAAACACAATGTCTCTATAATTTCGTAGTTGTATCCTTAAATGAATAGAAAATAATTTGAATATATTTTGTGTTTAGTTCCCCTGTAAATATACCAGCAGTCTTTAAATATGAGATGTGCAAATTGCAGAAGGCGGTAATTTACCGTACGAGGCCAGAGTTACATTAGTTACTCGTAAAGTCCAGTGGCGTAGCTTCCATTGAGGCAACCGAGGCAGCTGCCTCGGTAAAAAAAACAAAAACCCACCTTTTACGTTGTTAAAATGTCGATAGCTTCTGGGGGCACAACCCCCCAGACCCCCTGCCTCGGTAATATTCGAACCCAAGCTACGCCTATGAAGTCCACCTTATTCAAAGTCATGGGATAGGAAACAAACGCATATTGTTCAATAACAAGATATTCCCCATGACTGTTTGATATCTGATATCCAAAATTATTTTATAGCGAATCATTTTTGGTTTTGTATTAGGTCACGTGACTTCCTTTCAACCCATTCGAATTCCTATTCGAAGGAATGGTCCGAATAACAAATCATAATACGATTAGCATACATGTTAGTTTTGTTAGATTTTTATTGATGTGATTTTATATATATACTGTACATACACGTGTAAAATAACTACAGTACAAAACACACACAAAATGTAATGGAAATTTCCCCCCAAAAGAGGCCGCGGTCTTTTGCTGACGGAAGTGTCCGACAAGAAAATTAGTAAATATCCAGTTGGGTCTATTTATCCTAATTTCTAAGATTGACGGAAGAAATATTGATTTATCCCTCGTTTCGTTTTGAAAACCAGCTTGAATACTTCGTCCAATTTTAAACAATATGCTAAAGACTCCAGACCGTGTTAAATAAAATGCACGTGCGATTTCCGTATTCCTGTATTTCAAATTTCCAAATGGGACGTCTTAACGGATGTGTCTCCGTCTTTTGTTCCGGGATTTGTAATCCATTGTTCCGGGATTTGTAATCCATAAAAGAGCATAATTATTATAATATTTGTCAATTACTAAAATAAATGCGAGTATTAACGCATATTTTCAGTTTGTGTTCACAGAAATATGATTATGGGCGTAAATAATTGGCATTGAAATATTAATGTCCTTCTTTGGGATCAATTCTTGAAGATCTGAACCCTCAGAGATACGCCAGTTTACAGAAGTGATTCAATTGAACACGTGGTGCATTTCTTATAACTCACCAGGACAAATCATTTTAGTGTGGAACATGATAACATACACAGTATCGTGATTATCAGCCATGTGTCTGTATAATGCAAATCATTAACGGCACGACAGCAAGTCCAGCCTTTAATGATATGTATAAATTCCAGAGCTCAAATTCATATTCAACCTTTAATGATATATTTAAATTCCAGAGCTCAAATTCATATTCAACCTTTAATGATATGTTTAAATTCCAGAGCTCAAATTCATATTCAACCTTTAATGATATGTTTAATTTCCAGAGCTCAAATTCATATTCAACCTTTAATGATATGTTTAATTTCCAGAGCTCAAATTCATATTCAACCTTTAATGATATGTTTAACTTTCAGAGCTCAAATTCATATTCAACCTTTAATGATATGTTTAAATTTCAGAGCTCAAATTCATATTCAACCTTTAAAGATATGTTTAAATTCCAGAGCTCAAATTCATATTCAACCTTTAAAGATATGTTTAAATTCCAGAGCTCAAATTCATATTCAACCTTTAATGATATGTATAGTTTCTAGAGCTCAAATTCATATATATATACATATATATGTTTTCATCATACAACCTCAAAAATACCCCACACAGTTTACATCCTCTAGATATAAATCATATTGAATGTGATTAGAAAGTAAACCAGAGGAACCTGGTAATTCAATATCACTTAGTTCTGTTTGGTCACATGTTCATAGGTTTATGGAAAATGCATGATCAGGAGGTCTTATTCTATGGAATTCCGTGGGTAGGTCGATGAAGAAGGGGGGGGGGGAATGACTGAACTTGCAGCACATTTCTGAAGTCGAGTCATTATATAATAAATGATGTTTAGAATGAAGCTATAGATGTTCTGAATTTTAACATGACTGAAATATTAATTCAACTCCGAAAACCAGGGCACTAAAGGCACATTGTTGCAGGAATTTCTGAAGTGGGTCATTATTATATATATACACTGTAGTACGAGACGAAAAGTAAAGAATATTTGCTTTTGAAGTGAAAATATTGATTTGTGTCTCATGTTGTTCTGTAAGCCACCTTGAATATACCATGATATATGTATTTTAAAAAAAACACTAGTTGAAGATGACAATCCATGAGATTTCTCTGTCTGTCTGTCTGTGTGTCTCTGTCTGTCTCTCTCTCTCTCTCTCTCTCTCTCTCTCTCTCTCTCTCTCTCTCTGACGCTTTCCATATTTAATTTTTACATTTGATAATTCCTATCAGATCCTCTTCATAACACTGTCATGTATTCTTATAATTTAATCACCTCGTCCCCATTCAGTCAGCAATGAGCAGAATTTCTAAATTGAGTAAACTTGGAAAATAAATATTAGTATTGACGCAGATTTCCATCTTGTCTTGGAAGAAACAATATTATGAGCTGTGCCAGTGTGCACAATTGTCATGGAGACAGCGATGAAATGTGGATGCTGTCACTGCAAATTTCATTACCATTCTGTTTAAAATATTTAATGCCCATGTGTGCGTATTTCAGAAACCTGCACCCCAACTGCAGTGTCTGTTGTCATATATTTTAGTGCTGATGTGCTCATGAACTTTGATGACTTCCTAAAATATCGGGGGGGGGGGGGGGGGTGATTTTCATAATCCAAACACTTCCTAAAACGTAGCATTATTTGTTTATATCCCATTCAAAAATCTTTCAACCATACCGAGACGTCATCAGTTGTAGTCGAATTGCCACAAACTTAAGACCAATGCACAACTATTAGGGCCGCAATAGAGATGAAGTTTCTTTATCGTGACGCGGGACTTCGGTGTTTAAGGACTGCGGCATGCTTAGCGATTGTTAAAGACGTCTTTGATCTGACGCGACCAAGGCAGGGACAGGAGTTGAAACCCTGAGCTGCCGGCCACGAAGCAATCGTTTTAACCACTAGCCACCGCGACCGATTTGTCGTATAATTTAGACCGCTTAATATTAAACATTATATATATATATATATATATATATATATATATATATATATATATATATATATATATATATACATCTTGTAGTTATACATGTAGTTCTGTATTCATACACGCATACATGTAGTTCTGTATTCATACGCGCATACATGTAGTTCTGTATTCATACGCGCATACATGTAGTTCTGTATTCATACGCGCATACATGTAGTTATGTATTCATACGCGCATACATGTAGTTATGTATTCATACGCGCATACATGTACATGTAGTTTACAACTGCAGTGCATTCATGAGGTAAAAACATTAGAAATGTCAATTTTTATCAATATTCACTCGTACATGGTCCACGAGAGATGATGTCTGTGCTAAAAAAATTATACGCCAGTAATATTCCTTTTAAATGTTATTGAAATAAGGCATGGAAGAATCATTACTGGTTTTGAACAAAAAAATATAAGCCTGTGGATCTGTGCTTGTAATGAAAGAAAATATTCCAACATTGATGAAGAAAAATCCAAATCTAATGGCTTAATTAACTAGGCTACAAAAAGTGCAGCCGCACTTCTGTGCAAATAAATAAGACGAATCTCTTTGCGCACTGCACATAAAATGCCAAGTTCCATTTTACTAGCTGAGAAAAATAAACATGTCGAAAAAGAGGCATTTTGCAATTATTTTCCATTAGGTTTTTTTTTTCTTTCTTATGAATTGATTTCTTCGGCACTGCACTTATACAGGGTGGGAAAGTTATAAGATTTACAGAGAAGTCGTCAATTTCAATGGAGTGAAATTCGAAAGCTTGGTATTTGTGTAAAAAAAAATATCCTTTAAAACAAAGACATCGATAAATATAACCCGCTCATAAACGAAACAATCCACACGTACGTACATGTTCCCAGGAGAAAGTGTTATAATTGCGAGGGTTGTTTTAACGCATTTTCCCAAGAAACGATAAGTTTCACATGTACATATATATTCTCTGAGAGGGTGTCACGATCGCGAGGATTGTTTTAACACATCTACCAATCACGATTTCGATATTAGGTTCCTGTCAGTCCCTGTGAAAACAGACTGCCTATCATGGAAGCATTCATCACTAGCGGTGTATTACTCTCACACCCAGCTACTACGGAACGAAAGGGCGTATTAATTTCTCTTTCATTTTAGAGCGTCAAAACTCTCGTAGCCTAGACATAGACCAAGTCTGTAAACTGTAGACTTTCTCACCAAGTCTGTAAACTGTCTGTAAACTGTAGACTTTCTCAACAAGTCTGTAAACTGTCTGTAAACTGTAGACTTTCTCAACAAGTCTGTAAACTCTCTATGTGTGTAAGTCTATAAAATATAGACTTTCTCATCATCTCTCTGTGTGTAATTCTGTAAAATGTAGACTTTCTCATCATCTCTCTGTGTGTAAGTCTGTAAAATGTAGACTTTCTCATCATCTCTCTGTGTGTAATTCTGTAAAATGTAGACTTTCTCATCATCTCTCTGTGTGTAAGTCTGTAAAATGTAGACTTTCTCATCATCTCTCTGTGTGTAATTCTGTAAAATGTAGACTTTCTCATCATCTCTCTGTGTGTAAGTCTGTAAAATGTAGACTTTCTCATCATCTCTCTGTGTGTAAGTCTGTAAAATGTAGACTTTCTCATCATCTCTCTGTGTGTAAGTCTATAAAATGTAGACTTTCTCATCATCTCTCTGTGTGTAATTCTGTAAAATGTAGACTTTCTCATCATCTCTCTGTGTGTAATTCTGTAAAATGTAGACTTTCTCACCAAGTCTGTAAATTGTAGACTTACTCATCATCTCTCTGTGTGTAAGTCTGTAAACTGTAGACTTTCTCATCATCTCTCTGTGTGTAAGTCTGTAAAATGTAGACTTTGTCATCATCTCTCTGTGTGTAAGTCTGTAAAATGTAGACTTTCTCATCATCTCTCTGTGTGTAAGTCTGTAAACTGTTGACTTTCTCACCAAGTCTGTAAATTGTAGACTTACTCATCATCTCTCTGTGTGTAAGTCTGTAAAATGTAGACGTTCTCATCATCTCTCTGTGTGTAAGTCTGTAAAATGTAGACTTTCTCATCATCTCTCTGTGTGTAAGTCTATAAAATGTAGACTTTCTCATCATCTCTCTGTGTGTAATTCTGTAAAATGTAGACTTTCTCATCATCTCTCTGTGTGTAATTCTGTAAAATGTAGACTTTCTCACCAAGTCTGTAAATTGTAGACTTACTCATCATCTCTCTGTGTGTCAGTCTGTAAACTGTAGACTTTCTCATCATCTCTCTGTGTGTAAGTCTGTAAAATGTAGACTTTCTCATCATCTCTCTGTGTGTAAGTCTGTAAAATGTAGACTTCCTCATCATCTCTCTGTGTGTAAGTCTGTAAACTGTTGACTTTCTCACCAAGTCTGTAAATTGTAGACTTACTCATCATCTCTCTGTGTGTAAGTCTGTAAACTGTTGACTTTGTCACCAAGTCTGTAAATTGTAGACTTACTCATCATCTCTCTGTGTGTAAGTCTGTAAACTGTTGACTTTCTCACCAAGTCTGTAAATTGTAGACTTACTCATCATCTCTCTGTGTGTAAGTCTGTAAAATGTAGACTTACTCATCATCTCTCTGTGTGTAAGTCTATAAAATGTAGACTTTCTCATCATCTCTCTGTGTGTAAGTCTGTAAAATGTAGACTTTCTCATCATCTCTGTGTGTGTAAGTCTGTAAAATGTAGACTTACTCACCATCTCTCTGTGTGTGTAAGTCTGTAAAATGTAGACTTTGTCACCAAGTCTGTAAATTGTAGACTTACTCATCATCTCTCTGTGTGTAAGTCTGTAAACTGTTGACTTTGTCACCAAGTCTGTAAATTGTAGTCTTACTCATCATCTCTCTGTGTGTAAGTCTGTAAGCTGTTGACTTTCTCACCAAGTCTGTAAATTGTAGACTTACTCATCATCTCTCTGTGTGTAAGTATGTAAACTGTAGACTTTCTCAACAAGTCTGTGAACTCTCTCTGTGTGTAAGTCTGTAAAATGTAGACGTTCTCATCATCTCTCTGTGTGTAATTCTGTAAAATGTAGACTTTCTCATCATCTCTCTGTGTATAAGTCTGTAAACTGTAGACTTACTCACCATCTCTCTGTGTGTAAGTCTGTAAAATGTAGACTTTGTCATCATCTCTCTGTGTGTAAGGCCAGGGCTGTAAATGACTAAAACTCCTCACCGACGGATCTGAAATGGTTCGACAAGGAAACATACAAGTAGATGTATGTATCATACCCGAGGGGATAGTCTGATGCAGAGTTTATTACACTTTTATATTCAATAGTTTGACACAAGGTTCAATACACTTTTATATTCAACAGTCTGATACAGAGTTCAATACACTTTTATATTTAATAGTCTGACACAGAATTCAATACACTTTTATATTCAATAGTCTGACACAAGGTTCAATATACTTTTATATTCAACAGTCTGACACAGAGTTCAATACACTTTTATATTTAATAGTCTGACACAGGGTTCAATACACTTTTATATTTAATAGTCTGACACAGGGTTCAATACACTTTTATATTTAATAGTCTGATATAGAGCTCAATACACTTTTATATTTAATAGTCTGACACAGAGTTCAATACACTTTTATATTCAATAGTCTCATACAGAGTTCATCACACTTTTATATTTAATAGTCTGACACAAGGTTCAATACACTTTTATATTTAATGGTCTGACACAGAGTTCAATACACTTTTATATTCAATACTCTGACACAGAGTTCATTACACTTTTATATTCAACAGTCTGACACAGGGTTCAATAAACTTTTATATTCAATAGTCTGATACAGAGTTCAATACACTTTTATATTTAACAGTCTGACACAGAATTCAATACACTTTTATATTCAATAGTCTGACACAAGGTTCAATACACTTTTATATTCAATAGTCTGATACAGAGTTCAATACACTTTTATATTCAATAGTCTGATATAAAGTTCAATACACTTTTATATTCAACAGTCTGACACAGGGTTCAATACACTTTTATATTCAATAGTCTGATATAAAGTTCAATACACTTTTATATTCAACAGTCTGACACAGGGTTCAATACACTTTTATATTCAATAGTCTGATACAGGGTTCAATACACTTTTATATTTAATAATCTGACACAGAATTCAATACACTTTTATATTCAATAGTCTGACACAAGGTTCAATACACTTTTATATTCAACAGTCTGATACAGAGTTCAATACACTTTTATATTCAATAGTCTGATATAAAGTTCAATACACTTTTATATTCAATAGTCTGATACAGAGTTCATCACACTTTTATATTCAATAGTCTGATACAGAGTTTATTACACTTTTATATTCAATAGTCTGACACAAGGTTCAATACACTTTTATATTCAATAGTCTGATACAGAGGTCAATACACTTTTATATTCAATAGTCTGATACAGGTTTCAATACACTTTTATATTGAATAGTCTGACACAGAGTTCAATACACTTTTATATTCAATAGTCTGATATAGAGTTCAATACATTTTTATTCATAAAACAAGTATAACATTAATGCCTGTCGAGCAAAGCGTTCTATTGAGCGAACAACACTTGATTTACCCACCGACCGACAGGTCAAACCAATATGCCCCCTTTTTCAGGGTGCTGTCGGGATGGGGTTAATCATGATTACATCAGAATGAACGCTTTATATTTAATATAAACTTGGTGATATAAATGCGGGGGATTTAGGGTGAGTTGCGTGAGCATTACATTCAACTAGCGATCACTTATCGTCCAAATTTAAGGCTGGATTCACTTTTGTCAATAACGACAACTCTGAGGCCCCAAGTACCGATAATTATTTGCACTATATTGAACTAAAGACAGTTTCTGAATGAGTAATGTATAAACCTATCATTTCGTTTCTAAGTCCTTTAAGAGGATGCTGCACGAAAACATTTTATTCTTCTCCCAAATGTGTAATAAGTGGGGAAACTCGGTCACAACGGCCTATGTGGTGCTTAAACTGTTCTCGTTTTTTATTTCACAATCTGTCGCGCTCTTAATTCAGCTTAAAAGTTTTTGATGATAGTGTTTTAGTTTTTTGTAATTCCAATAGTTGCCACCGTTCCAAAGAAAGAATTCTAAATGAGTACAGAGACGATTTCCCTGACCAGAATGTGATTATAAAGTGTGTTAAAGAGCGTTGTACATTGTCATCCATTTTCTTCACATTGGATAAGGTTTAACCCTTTGCCTACAGACAATTCTGACTGAAGCAGGAATTCAGCCCGGGGTATTCTTTTCATGAGTGCGTGACGATATGAAATAGGAACGACAACCATGCCTGAGAGCTCCCTCTGGAGAATCAATTATTGTAATTATGCAATAATTAGGACTCTAAGACAATTATTGATTTTTTCTGTTAGCACTATACATGTTATTCTTCTAATGAAAAACGGAAACAGACTTATCTAATTATACTCATTAGGACAGGAACGAGTGTTTTTCATCAATAAGACCGTAATTTATGGATTTGAATGGGGCCGTATTACTGAGCATATTTCCGTTGGGACGTGAATAATATTATTTGTAAAATCAGAGCTTTTTTTTTTTTTTTTTTTGTTCTTTTTTTTTTGCCATTTTAAAAAGGGATAGAGGATTCTTCTTTTTTTTCAAACAACTTTAACAACATTTGTGACAGCTGATATTGACCGCTCTTCCTATTGTACATGGAAGTTAACAATGTTATATTGAAGGGTAATATAACACTGTTATAAAAAGTTTCTAATGTGTCACATTTACATTACATCATTAATGAAAATGTTCCGGAGTCTTAGATTACTATCACAGACTTTTTTTTAAACAA
This sequence comes from Ostrea edulis, assembly GCF_947568905.1. Taxonomy (NCBI): domain Eukaryota; kingdom Metazoa; phylum Mollusca; class Bivalvia; order Ostreida; family Ostreidae; genus Ostrea; species Ostrea edulis. The sequence continues at coordinate 2,056,006 of NC_079166.1, forward strand.
AAAATCCTTTGTGAACTGCATCAAATTTCAAGCCTTGGAAAACATGCCCCGTCATTAAAAACAATTCTCAAATTCTTCATTCAATCATTTATTTTAATTCTAGGAACTAGTAAATTGCTCATACATTAACTTAGTTTATGCCTTTCATCCTATTGGGGTTCTTGATGACAAAAACCTACGGAAGACAACGGCCACTGGGAATTCAGTCCATGAAACTACACTCTTTAATGGAAATTCCTGACATGAGACTTCCAAAATTAATGATTTTTTCCCGATAAGATTATGATGCACATGAATTGACAAAATTTATAAAGTAGTTACAAGTTGTTAAAGTAATGACTTTGCATGATAGTTTCAGATAATTCTCACTGGACACGGCAGTAGTAAACATCACTTCTGGGTTCTCTATAACACTTCTATATTGATTATGAAACAGCAATTCTATGTATATTTTCTTCTCTGAGCTCCGGGACGTGGCGGATTCGTAGTCTAGCAATAAGTTTATATTTCAGCATTTGGGTTTGTCTTTCGCCTAACACATCTAATACCAACATCGCGAGTCATCATGCTGCTATTTATCATCTCGGGGTCTGATACCGCACCGCTGATGAGAGACAAGCGACTAGTACACTGGTCTTCTTTTACTTCAGATATTCTCCAAACAAGAGCAGACTAATTCGATGGACCACGAGAAAAGGCCACTCATATCGAGAGCGCCAGTATTTTCGGCTCATGGTGCGAGGCTGAGCGACAATATCTGCCAGAAATTGGTCTGAGTTCGAAATGGAAACATGATATTTGGTTTATTGCTTTACACGGTGATTGTTGCCGCTGCCGGTTCGACAGAAACACCCATGGAGGAGCCATTAAAAAACACCACAGGTACTGTACACGTGCTATCATGTTTCTTTGTTGCATTTACTGTCAGCTAAAAAAATCACACATACATACATATATACATACTTACATATGTATGTATATATATATATATATATATATATATATATATATATATATATATATATATATATACACAGTTTTATAGTCCAAAGTTCTAAATGTTGGTATTCAATAAAATTCTGGATTAAGAGCTAATACGTGGGCAGTAATCTTTCAATACTGCAATCAGTATCATATTAATGCATATTTTGGTTTAGTATCTTCAAGTTCGTATTTGGTGATTGAGGAAGCATATCGGGTGTTTTTATGTTTAAAGGAATACATGTGGCGTGTTAATGTAGAATTGCAGTGTTCCGCAGATCTTAAATTGTGTAGAGCTAGAATTAATCTTTAAAAACCCCATAAATTAGCTAGGATGCGTTATATATTTTTTATTTAAACTTATATATATATATATATATATATATATATATATATATATATATATATATTTCTATTTATATATATGCTTTATTCTTTAAAAACGATCGACCAATTTTCGACGAATTAGAACTGAATATTTTGAATTACATATGTAAAGCGGTAGTGGTAATTATTGTGTAGTTAAAGGCGAGAGCAGTATCGCTAAAGATTGAACAGCAGATATTGATTTGTATTCATTTTAACAAAGGCATAATGTTCGTAAACATATTTACGTCAACATCCCCCCGACAAACGCCCTATTGACAATAATATAACTGACTGCTAAATAAACCCATCTCATTTAGTTTTTGCTAAGACGCTAAGAAGAAGGTTGTTAGGTTCGGAAGTTCTCTGACAAGCTGAATATTGGACCATTGCTCAGAGAAGGTAGCCTATAATCATATCTGACATCCATTTCCCAAGCTAACGGACAAGAATCATACCTAATCAATCGCGGGTCTCCGTTTGCGGCCATCATCTATTTGACTTTTTGTCTAGATCTAGTGATGTCGTAAAACGTACGACAGCCGCAAAGTTAAGTGTTAAAGAAGACTGCGTATTAGGAACAAATGCAAGAAAAAGTGTTGCTGATTATCCACCGTAGAAAACAATCTAGGGAAATGTGTAAATCACTAAATAATTCTAATTAAGTAATGCGCAGTGATGTTTTCTACAACACATTGACATTGACACGATTGATTGAATATTGTTTAACGTCCCTCTCGAGAATATTTCGCTCATATGGAGACGTCACCACTGCCGGTGAAGGGCTGTAAAATTTAGGCTTATGCTCGGCGCTTATGGCCATTAAGCAGGGAGGGATCTTCATCGTGCCACACCTGCTGTGACACTGGACCTCGGATTTTGCGGTCTCTCATTGATACGACAAATTGCTCTGTATACAATTCGACAGATTTAATGATATATAATTATGTGAATCCATTCAATAGATTTATATTGGGAATGTTATTTATGATCAGATAATAGTCTCCTTTACAAGAAGCTGGATATTAGACCGAGGAAATTCTCTTAAGGAAAACATCCAGAAACTTAATTTAGCCCCCCCCCCCTTCTAATTTCGTACCATTATACTATTTCAGGAAACAATTTGAGAAAATTATTAGATTTGTATTTGGTTCTGGGAAATTCTTGTATAATGTTCCTATTTACCGTTTCATGGAACATACAAATGGGCAACAGTTGTCCGATGTCGTTTATCCATACATAACAATAATAGTGATTAGTTCCGGGGGAAATGCGCAATGTAGTAATGATGTGCCGTACAGATAAAGTCAATTTAAAGAATAACTGACATACTGACCCGCATGGGCTGTGCTTTTTTTCTGTTCCTACGGTATGTAAGTTTTTTATGTTTTCTGCTGCTGACCTTGATAGCATCCTAAAGATCATGAACGTAAGCAACATCGACGGAACCCGCGGGTTGAGTGCAGTTTAACGGAGCAAAAAAAAACCTACGTGGGTTCCGACGGTGCGTGGGCAAGAGAATATCGACCCCGCCCATGAACGGTATTTTCTTTAAAGTATATGTTGCTTTTCAATTTTGAAATATTGCTTTGACAAAATGATCGAAATCATTTTAATGCGAAGTATTTATTTCCCCATTCTTTTTGTCTTTACAAATTGTAATGATAGCCATCTGCTGTAAACAATGGAGAAATAAAAGTAGAACGTAAATATAAGAAATGAATTTCATTTTTGAAAATACATGAGGGTATTAACCGCTGTGCACTTCATGAAGCGCTATCGCATGAAAATCAATACAAGTATACACACCAAACATTACCATTTATAAATATTCGCATTGCTAGCCATTGGTGTTGAAGTTATATCTATTAGGCGTTTGATGGTGTGAATATATAACAATCTCGGAGAAAAGAGCGAGGTGGATATATTTTTCTCTGGGGTCAATGCAGGAGAGAGAAAGAGGGAAAGAGATCAATAACAAGAACACTTTCTTAATATCACTTCTTAACGTGTAAAGGTAAATTTTATCCGCTACAACATAATGCCTCTGAGTGATTTAACACGATAACATCAATGTGGTAAACAATATATTATTATCTTTATTATATTTTCTTGCTTTCCCTAGATTTGTTTTTAAAACCACTGCTTTTAAAGCTATTTTGGGAACGCCCAGTTTATCCGCAGTCACGTGATAGAACACGTGGTACAGAGTGAAGCGATAGAAGATTTATTTCCTCATGTTGTTTTACGTCACAGATATAATTTTTCACTCCTACAGAAACGTCACAACTGTTAGTGGATGTGCTGCAAATTGTTATCTAAGCATGGTGATCAGGGCTGAGGCAGGGGGATTCTTTATTAGGGTTGTAGCAGTGAGGATTCTTTATCAGGGTTGTAGCAGTGAGGATTCTTTATCAGGGTTGTAGCAGTGAGGATTCTTTATCAGGGTTGTAGCAGTGAAAGTTCTTTATCAGGTTATAGCAGCGAGGGTTCTTTATCAGGTCGTAACTGCGAGGGTTCTTTACCAGGTTGTAGCAGCGAGGGTTCTTTATCAGGGCTGTAGCAGCGAGGATTCTTTATCAGGACTATAGCAGTGAGGGTTGTTTATCAGGACTGTAGCAGTGAGTGTTGTTTATCAGGACTATAGCAGTGAGGGTTCATTATCAGGACTATAGCAGTGGGGGTTCTTTATCGTGGTAAGGCCTACCGTGACACGGACCCTCAGTTTATAAGGTCATATCCGGCTCTAGGCAATCGGTGAAGGAACACTCATTATTTGACACGGCGCCTGGGGCCAGGAATCGAACTCGAAACTCTGGTTGGAAAGAGCACCTTTTTTTTTATATAATTCTTTATTTTCTTCTATTCTGTAATATCAACACAAGTGATATATGTATCAATCTTTAATTTACAGAAAACGTTTTGAGAGAGAGAGAGAGAGAGAGAGAGAGAGAGAGAGAGAGAGAGAGAGAGAATAAATATATCAAAAGGCTGTTTATATTGAATAAAAGGTTCCATCCATTCCAGGTTGTGTCAAATTTAGTTTTTTCACCAATTTTTATAGAAGATGTATTTCAAGGTCTCATAGTTCTTTTTCAAATGAGATATCGCTACTACTATATTTAATGTCTTTTCTGTACACCTCATTGTATACATGTAGTACTTTAACCACAGAAAAAGTGTGTTTTGAATATATTTGTTTGAATCAAGAAATCGTAGTAAAAAAATTCTTTTTGTAATAGATAACTGTAGATTTGTATTTTCTTCAACATAATTATGTTTCCAAACTATCTAAAAAGGATTGAAATTTACACATTCCCAGAAGAGGTGTTCCAATGTTTCTTCTTCCAATTTACAAAATGTACAGCATTTTTGAAGAATTCAATTTACAAAAAGATAAACTATTTACATTTTGTAAAAGGTGAAGTTAACGAATATTGATCAATCTCATAACTTATATAAAGAATACAAAACAGAGAGTTGGGCAAACACGGACCCCTGGACATACCAGAGGCGGGATCAGGTACCTAGGAAGAGTAAGCACCCCCGTCGACCGGTCACACCTGCCGTGAGCCCTATATCTTGATCAGGCAAACGGAGTAATCCGTAGTTATGAAAAACTAAATTTTCCACCAATTTCAATACAAACATAAAATCATTTCATACATGTATCAAAATAACTTCCACATGTATAGTTAGTAATGTTTTGCAGCTTCGGATTGCCACTACACCTTTACCTATAAAACAACGACCACGGGGATGTTTGCCACGCCAGGATTCCCAAAGGAATACCCGGATAGTGTCGTCTGCAGCTACTTTTTTCAAGCCTCCTCGGGGGGAAGAGTGCACATCACATTTGACTACTTCAGCTTAGAAAAGCCATCGGACAAAGGGTAAACCTACCTTATCATTTAAAACGCTGTAGCCTGATTTATCATTCACAGAAGTAGACATAATTATGTATGCATAAACAAACCCGCAAATATCTGTCAATGTGCACATTTCAATTTCAAGTATACAACAGGACTTTGTGATTTAACTTTCAAACCAAAGTTACACACGAAAATCCATTTTGATATATATCAATGTATTAATTCAGACATGATTGAAAGATGCTCGAGTCGTCTAGAAATGACGTAAAACCACACGATGTATCTATGAAAGCGTCTCAACTTAAACATATCTTTTGATGAAAGATCATATTATCTCTGCTTGAAAAAAAAAGTAATTTCAGAAGTGATTTTTTTTTCTTACACTGATGCAAACATTAAAACCAGAATAAAACTTATTACAATGAATACAATCTGGATCTGAGGGACCTAAACACCATTGTTGTTGTCGTTTGCTGCCGTAAACTGGTTCTTGTACGGGAACCAACTACCACGTGCTGCAATTTCATGTTATAATGAATATTCATGATTCCATTTGGAAATTTCATGTAATAAAATGAAGTGGCTAGGTGTACGAAATAGGTGTGTATCACATCCAACTAACATACCTTTTCGCAGGAAATCAATCGTTTAGGGAATATAGAATAGTTATAAGGGTTTCTACGTATGAATCAAACCACGTGAATAGAGTGGAATCCCACTAAATTCTAAATTGTGAATCAAAACTGAGACTAACAACAGGATTCCAGTTATTGAGGGGGTATTTATAAATAGCCCTGTAGGCCTGACCACAACGTCATTTGTGCTGTGGCCGGTGTTTACTCACTATTATCAGGATAGCCCTGTTTCTTCTCTGTGCCCCGCTACTTTTTTCAAATTACAAAATGTTTCTTCATCCAAAAATGTGATATTTTCCCCAAAAAATGATACAAAGAGATATACCTTACTATGAAATATAAAAAGCGACGTTTTCATTGGAAAGGGGGTACAGAGTACTTAAACACCCTTGTGCTTACTAAACAGAAATGTTTCTGACGTAATCACGACTGTGAGCTGTTTACTTCACATATCAATTTGATACAGCTTTCTGGAAGACAACCTTTGGGTTTTTAGGTGACACTTTGATCTAGAGTGTAATCCATTTTCGGGTATGTTCTATCAGATCGTGTAATTTGAATTTATGTTCAAATGAGGAATTTGATGATTCTGAAAATTTCTCAAAGCTCCTGAATTGATGCACTAACCTGTGGGTAAAAATGCGAAAAAAGTATCTCTCATTATTTACTCGTGTGGGATAGGGAAATTTCACCCCTGGGACAAGATTCGCTGTCTAGGACTCGGCAAGGCCTCGTCTTAGTCTGCGAATCTTGTCCCCTCGGTGGAATTTCCCAATCTCATTCTCGTACTGATGAAGGATTCTATTAATCTGACACATGTATCTTTCCCAGATCTGAGTGCGTGAAGGATATCTCCTTTTGGAGTAAATATTTCTTTCATTATTTCCCATAAGTAATATCAGTTATGAATAACGATTCATCGCTATTGTTTAAATGTCTCTTAAAGTCAAGTTTTGTATTTATTTTCTCGAAATTTGTAAGAACATGTTGCATTTATCAGCATAATAAGGTTTTCAGTCAGATCTTTTGTAAATCTTATGTTACGACTAAGACTGTAAATAGATTAATAATTACTTTGTACATTGGCTACACAATTTACTTTTCGTGCAAATACCAAAAACGTTTGCATAACATTAAAAATTTTAATTGCCTATTTTATATACCTTGTATCCTGCAAATCGATCATTCTTGCACAAGTATTTCGTAGTTTATGATCTGACATTGATTTCTGATGCACAATGACACCTACTTCAGTTGTATGAATTAGAATCTTTAGAATAAAGTTTGTAATTAGAGAACTCACACATCTATTGATTCACTGGATGCATTATTCTGTTTTTAACAAGCAGTCTAAACCTACCACAGAACGCACAGTACCACCACGTCGTTAAAGGTACCTCTGCTGGATTCCAAAAGGTCAGCCCTTTAGAAATAAAGGACCCAATAGCTGTCCTACTGAGCCCGGGTCTTTACTCCTCCGATATAGAACTTTAATTACTGTGAGGGAGAAACTTTATTAAATGCATTGTACCACAACATGTGTAAGAAGTGGTGTAAATCAAATTTAAGGTGGCTCACTACACCCAGAAATAGTTTCTCAAATCAGTACGAATTGGTTTAATCATAAAAGATATGATGATATATAATAAGTATATTTGCCAAAATGGGCAGAAAATGTGCAAATTTGGATAAAACATGATTTTCCCAAAAATTATTTCAACACATATGAACTTGAGATCTGCGGTTCACCAGCCCAATGCTTTTTTTTTTATTATTATTTCCAGCCCAATGCTTTAACCACTGAGCTACGATAGACAAATAAAGCGATCGATACAAATACTTTCATAAAACATTTTAATCGCCATCTTTTGACGTAGTTTCATAAAGAGTATAAGCTTTAGTGTAGTGAGCTACCTCAAATTCTCAAACAAAGAACTTTTAGTAAATTTGAAATTACGAGGGTTTTTTTTTTTTTTCCAAAACAGTATTGAAATGGAAAACTTTTCTATACTGTAAACGACAGTTCCTCACGATCTATTATAGACTAGGCTTGTTTTTACATTACAAATAATCGTTGGAAAAGAGGATAATATTAAGCAACAGAAAATCATGATCCTTGTTCTTTCAAGTTTTTGTATTGGGTGCTTAATGATAAACCTTTATTAATTAATGATAAACAGAGCAGTTGAATGTTGTGAATCGAACGACCCATCTGCCAAGAGAAAGGACAATGAGGGGTACTTAGAGACAGCTGTTACATTAATGAAAAGAAATTTTAAAAGATTCATATATCTTGTCATCAGTCATTAAGACATTAACTTGACTAAACACCATTCTGATTCCACGCATAAGCACTCTGAAGTCTGTGTTAGAATGATGCTGGAATTCCTCATTAATAATATATTTGTAGTTTGTGAGAATAAGGTCTTCCAACGATGTTCATATATTGCGCTCCTTTATCAGCTGACCTATTTTTTGTATTTTAATGAGGCAACATTTATTTTAAAACTTCTACATGAGCAAAGAAACCCTTTGCTGTGGCCATCATTTCGATAAACTGTACATCGACTCGATATATCCCAGTGAACTCGAAAGAAAACTTTTTCATTTTCATCTTTGTCATGCACCAAGCGCAAATGTACATTTATCATTAAAAGTTAATTCAAGGAAACGGATTACAAATATAAGTTGCTACAACTTGTTTCAGAATATGTGCATATTACTTATTGTGTATACATGTATATATATGTTGACTTATTCAAATAAAATAAAGTTTAAACTAAATAAAAACTCACAATTTTCACACCTGCTTAACTTGGGGTCTTTATTGCGCGTAGACGTTAACAGCAAACTAACAACTCAATTTCATGACAAACGAGATGACTTCAGCTTCTCCATCGTCAACTTCCCATATTTCATGTAGACGTTAACAGCAAACTAACAACTCAATTTCATGACAAACGAGATGACTTCAGCTTCTCCATCGTCAACTTCCCATAATCATGTAGCAACATTCCTTTATCACCTGTACATGGAGCTCATGCCGCTCAACTGATTCTATACGCGAGAGCATGTTCTGCGTATGATCAATTTTTAAACCGATACAGGCTATTGATACATAATTTGATATTATAAGGGTTTCAACAGCATGGTTAAAGTTCAGCATTTCGCAAATTCTATCGTCGTCATAATGATACATGACTGTCGTTGATTAAGCCGTTCTTTGCATACTGATTTTGACTACGGATTACTCCGTTTACCTGATCAAATTAAAGCTGGGCTAACGACAGGGGTAACCGGTCAACAGTGGGTGCTTATTCCTCTAGGATCCCGCCTCAGGTGTTTCAAGGGGTATGTTTACCTGCTCTTCATTCTGTATTCTTTATATTAGGATTTACGAGACTAACTGTTCGTTATCTTCACTTCGTTTTCCCTACTTTAGCTCTGACATCAATCACGTATCCCCTATATAAGAAGGAATTGAAAATCGACCAAGTTTCTAAAAGGTGAAGATAACGAACAGGGGTCAATCTCATAACTCCTATAAGCAATACAAAATAGACAAATTTATCATTTCTACGAACATTCATAACAATCTAGTAATTGATTTAGGATTACATATAAAGTAAATGTAAGTATTGATAACATAATGAACTCATTTTCCTTTTTCTATTGCATTTGAAATAATTGGTTGCGGTCAGCAGAATTTTGAACGATTGCCAGATCCTGGATTTCTAGGTTAGACAGGCGCGTCGAATATTCATTACCTTGGACGTACAATTCCTCTCCTATTACCATAAAAATGGAGTAATTGTCTATTAAAATGCACAGATCTTAAAACGTCTTTACGGTCCTAATTATATATTATCCTCATGTAACCTAAATTTAGAGGCAATTTGGATTTAGTTCCTGCTCAAATGTCTGATCTTTGTAACGAACATATTGTTTCACAGACCGTGGGCGATTTCTGAAGGAAAAAAATATTTGCCTTTATGTTTTAAATTGGATTGAGAAGACGCACGATTTTATTTCCTCCTCGCAAAATTAAAACGTATTTATTTTACACGTCACTTTGGATTAAGACTTCACATATTTTTATATACAACCTATATTGCATTAGCGTCCTAAATTGTCTTTTGATCGGATTAAGCTTTTTATAAAAGTCTGTAAATATTTTACTCGTTTCTTTCTCAAACCCGATGATAAATTGATAAGAACGTAACCAGCTTTAAATCAGTTTAGTGGAATCACATACATTTAGCATTTTATCTTCAAGCCCGTGGGGATCTGGGTTAGAGTAGGAGCTCAGTACCCCCCTTGCTTGTCGTACGAGGCGACTAAATGGGGCGGTTCTTCGGATGAGACCGCTTAAACTGAGATCCCGTGTCACAGCAGGTGTGGCACGGTAAAGATCCCTCCCTGCTCAATGGTCATAAGCGCCGAGCATAGGCCTAAATTTTACAGCCCTTCACCAGCAGTGATGACGTCTCCATATGAGTGAAATATTCTCGAGAGGGACGTTAAACAATATTCAATCAATCAATCAAGCACGTAATTTGAAATTGTCTTGATGATGCATGTATTTTTAAGATTATGTTATCATTTTAAAGAAACACGATTGTTTAACAGGGATTTCATTGCCCATGTTTGGCTTTTCCACGATGGATATGACAATAGAACACTGTAATTAATTTCAATTCGACTGCCAGAAATTTTCGTTGAATTGGCGTGTACACCAGCCTTTGAGTTCATGAAGCAGTCATGTTATTTATCCACATGATGTTGGCGTTAACTCACTTGCAAATATTCTGTGGGGATCCGGATTAGTATGGGTGCTCAGTATCCCTTGCTTGTCGTAAGAGGCGACTAAATGGGGCGGTCCTTCGGATGAGATCGCAAAAACCGAAGTCCCGTGGCACAGCACGTGTGACACGATAAAGATCCCTACCTTCTCAAAGGCCGTAGGCGCCGAGCATACGCCCTTTGCAGACCTTCACTGGCGATGGTAACGCCTCCATTTGAGTGAAAAATTCTCAAGCAATATACAACCAACCAACCACTCGCGAATATAATTCGGGTTTCACACACCGACTGTTCGTGAGTACTGTACATGTTAATTAGGGTTTCACACACCGACTGTTCGTGAGTACTGTACATGTTTTAGCTTATAAAAACTAGTTTACAATCGCTTAACACTACTTTCAATTTTGTTTGGTAATGCTTTGATTGCTATTAATATCTCTTTCCACTACCTTTAGGCTTGTTGTTATCAGGAAATGTTACAAATGACAGCCACTTCTATAATCTAGACTGATGGTCATTTTATGTCGCTGAATTTTTATTTCGTAATGAATTCCACCAAATTAGGGACATTCCATTGATAAAATCCGTTTGCACGAGACTTGTTTTGCAGACAGGAAATGTGCCGAGCGTTAGCGAGAATTAAATATAATTGAGCAACTATTTCCCTAGGGAAATTTCTACACATGGTATACAGCCCAGACTGAATTGATAAAGAGTTCATAGAGAAATCAGTGAACGTCCGAGTCTTGTTGAACAAATCGAAATGGCAATCTACATTATTTTGTTTGAGAAGAAATAAACGCATAAGCAAATCAAAAGTTGCAAAGCATAACTAGAAATCTTGTAAAAGTTTCTAATATCCAACATTATGTTTTGGACTAAATATTTAGTCATATTATGAAATGTTTTTGGTGAAATTAAATTGATGTTTACTGCAAATTGTTTAAAATCGCCGTTTTCTGGTCCTATATTTGGAACTACTTCGTAATATGCGTATGAATGTAAGAAATTCACGTGGTGGAGATTTAACTGTAAACTTGGAACCAAAAGTAAGAAAGGCTGTAAAAATACGATAAAACTTGTAAAATAAGAGACAAACAACTAAATAGTTAAAGTCCCAGTGGGCTATGAAAAGAGCCTGATGTCATCACCTGTTGCCAGAAATTTTAAAGGGAAAGGAAACCAAGAATGATTGTTTATATCATTTGATTATATTGTCACGTGATTCCAAGCGTTGACAGAGGTGTCTCAAACTCCCCGTCGAGGCCTCATTACGTCACCTACGAATAGACCTCTCCTATGTGACGCACCACAATATACAGATTTGTATATTGTGAGTCCGCGATTATCACGCAGACAAATTACACTAAAGAAGTAGTTCGCAGTTAAAAGTTTGAAGATATTAATATTAAGAACATTAATATAAAAGTATGGATTTTATCTTAAACATAAAATGATCAAAATATCATTAAAAAGTAGGGAGACTGTTCAAATTATTGTGTAAAGTAATGAACTTGATGTTTACGTTCTTGTTTTGAAAGTTGTTTACGTTTGACGTTATGTTTTTTCGTCATTCTACAGTGACGTAACAGTATACGCGGCCTAAGAAATCGCTATCCCATAATGCCTAAGTGAAAGAGTTTGGTTTGTGAGCAAACGAACTCTGGTGGAAGTTTGAGAGGTGTCTGTGAAGCTTGCGTAACGCGCCCTCTGGTGAGAGAATGGACATACTGCCTGAAGAGCCGTAAAGCGAAAGTACCAGCAGGAACTGCTCGTTGATTATCATGTGATAACGTTTTAATTATCTAACACTGTGCCGGTCTCTTTATTCATTTTTTGACATTATATAAAAGTCTAATGAGATGGCGTAAAACGTCCTTATTATGAAACATTAAATCAACATTCTCCCAACATGCGACCGCGTATTATACACCAGGTTAACAATGCTTACGATTCGTAGGAATGGAGGTCTGGTGTATGTAAGCTATAATGCACACTTCAGGAATCGAGTTATCCTGCGCCGGAACCATAGGATGAATTTGATTGACCTCTATAGCCTGCAGAAAAGTAACCGAATAAATGTGACATTGAATGATGTTTCTCGCGAAGTTCTTATTTCATGTAGATAAAAAAACTTATTTTGTGGGAGTGGGCGACTATTTAATTAACATTGCTCTGTTTTTTGGGTTAACGAATAAGACGTGTACTGATGACGTCCTACACAACTGTTTGAAGAAGAAGAACTGCTTCCAGTAAATGTCAGAAAAGGAGAATGGATTTTATATCCTATTAGATGTCGAGTTGTTAGTTCCATCGATAGATATAGATGCCTTCGGTCGAGGAATACATGAATGTAATTGAATTTAAAGGTGGTTGACCCAACCACCTTTAAATTTAATTAGTCATTTATTTCTCGACCAAAGGCACTTTTCTGTTCACTTATCAAAAGCAATGTTTAATCACAAAAGCTCTATACATCTTAATAGTGAAATATTGAAGCATGATATACAGTGGCGGATCCAGGAATTTCATAACCGGGGGGGGGGGGCGCAGTAGAAGGCTGGGGTTGCCTTGAAGCTTTGCACTGATGGGGGTGCAGGGGACGAAGCCCCCGGAAGCTAACGAAATTGTGCCAATAAGAGAGTGGGCTCTTTTTCATTTAGATAATGAACATATAACGTCTACGTACGTATATTTTGCTCTTTTGTGGGCATTTGTAATTGTAAAAAAAAAAAATCAAACGGGGGGTCGCGCGACGGCGCTGGATCCGCCTTTGATATTATATAAAGACATAAACGACTTCACCGTCAATCGATTGTCTTTATAACATACAGCACTGATAAAGAAGATTAGAAAATATCATTGTGCAGATAAATGGTTATAAAGTATCATTGTGTAGATAAATGGTTAGAAAGTATCATTGTGTAGATAAATGGTTAGAAAGTATCATTGTGTAGATAAATGGTTAGAAAATATCTTTGTGCAGATAAATGGTTATAAAATATCATTGTGTAGATAAATGGTTAGAAAATATCATTGTGCAGATAAATGGTTAGAAAGTATCATTGTGTAGATAAATGGTTATAAAGTATCATTATGTAGATAAATGGTTAGAAAATATCATTGTGCAGATAAATGGTTAGAAAATATCATTGTGCAGATAAATGGTTAGAAAATATCATTGTGTAGATATATGGTGATCATCAAATTATGTGTACGCCATATAAAATGTCCGGTTATATTTGATATAAAGAGAAGTTATTTGATTATTATGTCCAATTTCTGACAGCACTAGTTATTAAAGCTGTATGACCCGATGTTCATGTATTATTTTTGTACATAATTACTTTATAGCAGATTAATTTATTTATAAAGTTATTAACTTTCCCTTAATAATTACATGCTTGAAAACATCTGCATGTAAAAGAAAACAGTGCGAATATTATTTAGAAAGTAAATATAGTGGGTACATATATAAATCATCCCATAATAGACGTCTATGAATAGACCCACGCGCGTCAGAGGAATCCCAACATGATGTATTAACTCATACGCAACTGTCTAGTTTTAAAGCTGAAAGAGTGTAAAACAACGAATTACTAAGAAATATTTGATATTTTTATTTCTATTAAACTTATGGTACGGTACTGTTATAACAAAATACACAGCATTACACAGATAAGACCACCGATGATCTGAAAGTTTGAACTGGTCACGTGACTGTCACTTGAAATGGAAGAGTGACGCGGTTATTTGTAAATATCGATTTAAAATCAAATAATTTGGGTTAAAACAGGTAAAATAATTTATAAAATGTCGTACAGCCTCATAACTACATACGTGGGATGATTAGCGTTTTTACGAGATGGGGAAAAAATATTGTAATTCGGACCATACAGCTTTAACTAAGGAGTATACTCACCTGTAAACTTGAGAAGTGACACGTCAGTAGCCGAAACCATATATAACTGAATATAACTAATAGTAAAATGAAGTCCAGAATTCCGGATTTACAGGAATTGTTTCCGGTTTGCATTTAGAATCAAGCATACTATCGGAAGGTAGAGTTATAGGCCTATCTATTTCATGATGATGATAGCCTGTTCTTTCCGGACAATAGCCACCACGTCCATGAGCGAGGCTGGTTTCGAGACCGCTCGAAAATTATGTTATAATAATAGTATCCTTTGTTTATTCAGGATTACACAATTATTTATACAAACATCTAGTTTACATTGTGGTCGTGTCTCTAACATATACACATATCGAGAACATATATCACAAAACATGAAAATAGCACATTTATTTACATACAGATAAGAACTACCTTAAGAGTAACAATAAACACACGAGTATTATTGAGAATCAGAATAATGCTTGAGATCGACAGGGGATGCTTACTCCTCCTAGGCACCTGATCCCACCTCTGGTGTGTCCAGGGGTCCGTGTTTGCCCAAGTTTCTATTTTGTATTGCTTATAAGAGTTATGAGATTGATCACTGTTCGTTATCTTCATCTTTCATGGGCTGATTTAAGAGATGTCGTAATTGTGTATTTTCTAATAAAATCTGGTAACAAGTTCCTTAACAAAAAATTGCTAAAATGATAAGAAATCTTAAAATATTCTGTTTTGGCTCTTGTAACATAAATGAATTACAAGAGCTCTGTCTTGTATTCCTTGTATTTACCTCATTCACAAATCTAAAAACATTCAAATACTCTGGTGTCATACGATGTAAAACTTTAAACACAAACATAATTTTTTCAATATATAAAATGTCATACTCATGTCAGGGTACCGCTGTGAGTCTTCATTAAAATCCTACAACAGAAAGTTCTCAAATGAACAAAAACTCTCTGTCAGTGTGTGTTTATTTTCTCTTACACACAC
Source organism: Ostrea edulis (assembly GCF_947568905.1). Classification (NCBI taxonomy): domain Eukaryota; kingdom Metazoa; phylum Mollusca; class Bivalvia; order Ostreida; family Ostreidae; genus Ostrea; species Ostrea edulis. The sequence continues at coordinate 2,071,554 of NC_079166.1, forward strand.
CTTGGAGGTCAAAGAACATAACCTTCACTTAGTCTAAATCAGTCAAACTTAATGCTACAGCCACGAAGATGAAGCTACTTACACTTCGTCCAGATCTGTCCTGCACGGCTATAGCCACGAGTCCTAACGACGAACATACCATTGTTCCCTTCCAAAACTTGGAAAAATCCCTGACCGAGATCTTAATTTTAACTTGATCCATCTATTCTCCATCAACTCTCTCAGATGCTCTGAATTTCTGTTGAAATCTGGGTTCAACAATTTGCGTTTTCAACTTAAAGTAGGCCAATGTCACGGTTCCGCCATCGCTGATCGACCAAATTCCATCACTTACGTAGTTTACTCCGCTCTTCTTGTTTTCAATTGAGTTGACGATTTGAATTACCTTTATTTTACACCTGTTCCACCTTTTTTTTAACCTTCTAAATTGAATATTTCTGTCTTATATTCTCTTAGATATTACACCCGATTAATTATTCGATAAAACTCTAACGAACTATATCTTGATCTTTATTTCTGTCATCTGTATGGAAGCTCAGTAAGAACATAAATCAAAATATAAATATAAATACAAGAAAATAAGATTTCAGGTTTTGAGTATCATTGGAATACGACATGAAGTTTGTACTTGATCAAATCTACTCTTTCAAAACGCCCTGCCATTTGCGATGCTTGATACAGAGAAAAGCTCGGAAGTACCTAAAACCTCCGTCCGTGATTAAAGGATTTGATTACATTACCAATTCATGTCAAATCACATTGGTACTAAATTTAAAAAAGATATTTTATTCCTCTTTCTAAACAATACATCTATTTTATCTATGGGCTTTCCAATGCAGTGCGACAACCTTATATAATTTTATTCAAAGA
>NC_079166.1:2074923-2094923 GCF_947568905.1 Ostrea edulis
ATGTATTTATAGTGGGCCCTGTAATGAAACACGTGGTTAATGTATTTATAGTGGGCCCTGTAATGAAACACGTGGTTAATGTATTTATAGTGGGCCCTGTAATGAAACACGTGGTTAATGTATTTATAGTGGGCCCTGTAATGAAACACGTGGTTAATGTATTTATAGTGGGCCCTGTAATGAAACACGTGGTTAATGTATTTATAGTGGGCCCTGTAATCAGGGTGGTGTTGTTGTGATATTAAATGGATGTAGGCTTTACATCAAAAATAATTAGAGTAAAGTTTTAGTACGCATACCGAAGTTCCTATTTTATGTATCGTGAATTCATATTACTACACTTCAATTATGCCCCCTTCTACATGTTTTATGCAGGTAGTTAACAATTTTAATCTATGCAAGAAGACCGACATATTACGCATATCGCACATAGTTCTTGTTTTTTTTAGGTATTTGAAACGAGTGGGTAGGTTTTTTTTTTATCTGGGTCAGAGTTAGACCTCTTTCTATCTCTATGGTATCACAGATTTCGGGCCCAAAACGGGCAACGCCCCTGTGACAGATACCACTCCTGGAATTTTCATTGATAGTTTTACTCATATCGGACCTGGTTTTTTTCAATGTCATTTCTACTGATACAGACCTGGACTGGATTTCTAAAATCTCATATTTACCTTGTGAATTTCCTATCAAAGCACTTTTATTTTCGCATTATTCTCAAGCTCTGTTTGAAATTTCAATAGACACGATAGAAGAGCATTCCGTGTATTAATAACAGATTTCCATTGTTTGTTCACAGCAAAATCCTACTTCATTTGATGAATCCAAAATCTTGGTTACCCTTAGCCACTCAGTGACATAAAGTCACTAATTCCATATAAAACTTCAAAAAACTTTACTTGCATGTTAGAAGGAATCAGGCTGCGATTATGAAGCATGATGAAATCGAATATCGCGATTATGACCATTGTGTGATCAATCAGAGGATTCGTTTTTCTTCTCGCATGGGAGCACATTTGCTATTTGTTACAAGTCTGATGTATTTGTGATCGGGCATGGCATTCGTTAATGTACAAAATGATACTGTAATACCGGCTCAATAAAACCCTACAATAAAATGTCTCAAGAGGCTCTAGTAACACCAATGATTAATGTTTTGTGATCATGAGAATATAAGGCAGGGATGTAGAGCGTATTTGATGCTAATGGCGATACAGGGGGACAGATCAGAGAGCATTTTTTTTTTTTTAGTTACTGCAATATGATTCTAATTTCGTTATCAGGCTTACACCTACTCGATCTGATGTTTTAGTATTTGTAATATTGTATATATAGCGCCTCGGAGTAATTCTACATTTATAAGTTGTTCTGCAATGTGGCAAATTTTTATTACCATGTTTCCTTCCCGGCGATTTGTGAGAATGTTACTTTTGGTCTGTTTTGTCTACGACGATTTGTGAGAATGTTACTTTTGGTCTGTTTTGATTTGTGAGAATGTTACTTTTGGTCTGTTTTGTCTACGACGATTTGTGAGAATGTTACTTTTGGTCTGTTTTGATTTGTGAGAATGTTACTTTTGGTCTGTTTTGTCTACGACGATTTGTGAGAATGTTACTTTTGGTCTGTTTTGATTTGTGAGAATGTTACTTTTGGTCTGTTTTGATTTGTGAGAATGTTACTTTTGGTCTGTTTTTGTCTACCAGCACCTTTAACCCTGGAAGCACTTTTAAATTATACAGAACACTGGCTTCAAAACTGATAAACGGAAAGTTCAAGGTCACAGCTGTTTGTCAGATAAACATCAAGACCATAAGTCAAGGTCAACAGTTAAATTCGCGATAATGTGTGGACATGGTTAGGGGAATATTTTCAGAAGCAATTTTTTCATCTGTATTTGGCCATTATTACTATTTTTGGTAGGTTGGTTGTAAATTGATTAACGTCCCGCTCGAGAAATTTTCAATCACATGGAGACGAAACCATTGCCATTAAAGGGCTGCAAAATTTAAGCATATGGTCGGTACTTACGGCCCTTGAGTAGGGATGAATCTTTATCGTGCCACATCTGCTGTGACAAGGGGCCTCTGTTATTGTGATCTCATCCGAAGGACGGCCCCATTTAGTCGCCTCATATAGGACAAGCAATGGATACTGAGGACCTATTCTAACTTGGATCCCCAGGGGATTACTACAATGGATTTTTGGTCATCCAAGTACTGATGTTTCGTACCACCACATAAAACGATAAACTTATTAAACTAACTGAACGGGTAATGGTTAAGACGTGAGAAAAATGAAAACAAGCAAACAACAAGAGGGGTTTTATTTACCAACATACTCACTAACGGCCGCTAACGACTATCAATGGTTGTATGTAAAAAAAAAAAAAAAAAAAAAAAAAAAAAAAATAAGTAAATAAAAAAAAAAGAATATCGGAAATGTTATATCACTTGTTTTCTTTGTTTTCGCAGTTTAGATTTAACCAAGAATTCAAATTATCCACGAAGTGGGGGAAATAAAACAAGATAGACAACATTTCAGACACAATATGTTTTTACATTGATAGTATTTAATTCGTTTCAGATGCACGTTCGATTATTTGGAGATTTACTATGTTAAAAACAATGGGTTTAAGGATCTCATCGACAGACATTGTGGGACGAATACACCAAGAGACTTCATATCTGGATATTCAAAAATGGAAATTTTATTCGTTTCGGACTTTACAAAACATTCGAATGGATTTCTTGCTCACTACACCTTCCTTGGAGACAGTGAGTACTTTTTTAAAAAGTAATTCAAATTAAAACATGTACAGAAGACACTCTCTCTTAGAGTTTCATCAATCAATTCAACAAAAAATGGTTTTTTTACAGTTTCAAATAAAAGACAAATTTTGAGCAAGAATGGGAGAGAGAAAAGTATTCAAACTTGAAGCAGTGCTTTTTCATATTAACAGTTTAGTAACTAAGTCAGAACAATATAAAAAAAACAAAAAACCACGCACCTGTTTCTTAGGCGTTACTCAGTATATAGACGGTGATATTAAAATACTATTGCAGTAAATATTAGTTGGAAATAAACGAAACTCTGTGTTACCTAAGCAATTTACATTATACAAATATAGATGAAACAAATTTACATAAAACAAATATATACAAAACAGATAAATCTGTATACATGACTTAACTTCTTGCAGCTTAGTTCATGGGGATTTTTCCCCCTATAAATCCGTCAAGTTTAAGTACAAAATATATTACTTACATTAAGCAGCTTAGCAAGTTCAGCATCCTTACATTAATTGTCATGGAATTTTCTATCACAGACTGGCACCATTTTGGTCCCTCCACTATCGGGTGTGGACCGGAATTCCTGATGGGGTCGGGAGGGGTCATCTCGTCCCCCGGATATCCTGAATTCTCCCACCCCCGGGCCAGCTGCACCTGGATCATCGTTGTCGAGGAAACGGAGAAAATTTTATTGACCCTTGTAGATCTCTCCAGCAGTAGTAGGTGTACATTCTCAGTTAGTAATGGCTCTCTCAAATAAAAGACTATTATGAAGACTTTAGAGATTTTTGAAATATAATTTGTCGATAAGTTTCTCTTTGAGACTGTTTTAAACTTACTTTGAATTTTAAAAAAAAAATATGATTTGAATATCGAAAATTTAAACTTTGAATTTTAGAAAAAATATGATTTGAATATCGAAAATTTAAACTTACTTTGAATTTTAGAAAAAATATGATTTGATTATCGAAAATTATGAAATCTCAGGTGAGCATGGCCAGATGGAGTATCACTGCGGCAGCACACGGTTAGCGATTTACAACGGCTTCGCCATTCCTCGGATGCTGCCCGAGAGATCGTATTGTAGTCCAATGAGTGAAATCCCGTACAGAAAGAGAGAGTATTGGTCATTGGATAGCAAAGTTGTAGTCAGGTCAGTATATTTACAAACAGGTCTTCTGGAGGTAGTCGTACAGCCGCATGCAATGGAGAGGGGGGATGTTGTTTATCTATAAAAGAGTTACATGTATGTAAAACTTATACGGTACCAATTTTGATGCACCAGATGCGCATTTCAACAAATAATGTCTCTTCAGTGATGCTCAACCGAAATATTTGAAATCCAAAATAACTATGAAGTTTTGGAGCTAAATATAGCCAAAAACAGTGTGCCAAAAAAGTGGAGCCAAATTCGTCCAAGGATAAGAGCTATGCACGAGGGAGATAATCCTTAATTTTGAAATGAATTTCTAAATTTTGTATATGGTTTTTTTTTTTATGGTACTATGTTTGTATACCATAACTTGACTGATTACTCTTCGTGTGAAGATTTAGCTCACCTGAGATTTCCTGATCACCTTTAGTCTGGCTGTCCGTCCGTAAACGTTTAGCATTTCGACTTTTTCTCCAGAACCACAGGGCTAATTTCAGCCAAACTTGTTACAGAGAATGCTTGGATAAAGAGGATTCAAGTTTATTCAAATGAAGTGCCATACATTTGATCAAATGGAGATAATTAAGATTTAGTGACAATTTTGAGGCATCTTTTAAAAATCTTTTCAAGAATCACTAAGCCAATTACAATCAAAAGACAAATCATCCCTGGGTAACGGGAATTCAAGATTGTTCACGTAAAAAGGCTCGTGCTCCCTCCAAAGAGGAAGTGACCAAGAAAAGGCAAAAAATAGAATAAAAACTGCTTTTCACAAACCATAAAGAACTTTTATATGAAATTCCTTTTCATGTTCCCCCTTGTTATGTTGTAATCTATAAATAAAGATCGCGTCAGCAAGCTCCAGGTGCAATCGGAACCACCTTGGTCTTTTCCGTGAAGTCGAAAAGAAAAACCTAGTGGGTTTTCTTTTTCTTTCGCGACTTGACGGAAAAGGTCGTGCTGAGTTCCGATTGGCTCCTGTACACTTGAGCATGCGCAAGCTGACTTTTCCCCCATAGCCTCGGTTCAACCTTGCTTATATATTTTCTGCGTAGACCTCGGTGTTACACTGCCAACCTACAGTTAGTGAGTTCGAGACTGGCGGGTTTTTTCCCCCTCCCCGTTATTTTACAATGGAAGGTGTGCTAATCCGTATTAACGTCTAGTAGGAACATATTCAACTATCTGATAAGATTGATGCTGGATGTCAATTATAACATTTAATGATTCCTTCTCTAGGTTTCAAACAGACAGGGACGACATTGCGCTGGCGTTTAAATTGACGTGGACTGCGGTAAAACTGGTGGAAAATGGTAATTTTAGTGATTAAACAGAAATCAAAAGGCAGCAGCCTTTTATATAAAAATTCATCATTATGTCTATCCGGCGTATAAATCTACAAATATTAAACATTCTTGATCTTCAGCTTTGGAAAAATACCATAGTACATCGTCGTTGTCTACCATACTGTTTATTCAGTGACGGTCGTTATTAATTGCAAAGTTTATAGTACTCTATTGAATTTCAGATGATTGTCAGCAATTCCTGTGTAAGGGAGAGGCATGTGACGAAAACTCGCCGACCTGCAAATCTTCGAAGATTAAACTGTGCATCGACAAGTCTCTACAGTGTAATGAGGTGCCAAATTGTGGCTACGAGGACGACAGCGATGAGAAAGATTGTAAAGCATCATTTTTGTTTCCAAGTACACCCCCCAAACAAAAATATAAAAATAAAACAGCGCAGGATCTACTATAGAAACCCCGATATGAGGGGGAAATTCTCAAAGGGACGTAAAACACGAACTATAAACAAATGATATAGAGGCAATATTTAATTTTAACCAAATGATATAGAGGCAATATTTAATTTTAACCTAATGATATAGAGGCAATATTTAATTTTAACCAAATGATATAGAGGCAATATTTAATTTTAACCTAAGGATATAGAGGCAATATTTAATTTTAACCAAATGATTTAGAGGCAATATTTAATTTTAACCAAATGATGTAGAGGCAATATTTAATTTTAACCTAAGGATATAGAGGCAATATTTAATTTTAACCAAATGATGTAGAGGCAATATTTAATTTTAACCAAATGATATAGAGGCAATATTCAATTTTAACTTAATGATATAGAGGCAATATTTAATTTTAACCTAATGATATAGAGGCAATATTAAATTTAACCAAATTATATAGAGGCAATATTTAATTTTAACCTAATGATATAGAGGCAATATTAAATTTAACCAAATTATATAGAGGCAATATTTAATTTTAACCAAATGATATAGAGGAAATATTATATTTAACCAAATGATATAGAGGCAATATTTAATCTTACTGTTTTAAACGAGTGTCATTAAATGTTTAAAATTGTAAACGTAATTATAACATCGTTGATACTTTAAAAAGCGGCTATATAAACAGTTCTTTCCTACTGAATGAAATTTATATATTTCACATATTTAAACCTTCCCAATGAAACTTTATCTTCTTAAGAAAATGAAGGTGATGCTGATAAAAACAGAATCGTTTTTTGTTTATTTCAGGTATGAACAAAATCATGTGGACTGTGCTTTACGCGACAGTTCCGTCTGTGATACTCATTTTGGTTATAGTACTTATGATATACTGTTATCATCGTCACAAACGGAAACAGCTCCACATCGTGAAATCAACAGAGAGCAACTCCTCACAACAAACGCACTGGGTTTCCCCTCACATCCGGAGCCTAGAAAGCAGTCCGGTCACAAATAGATCTCCTCTCATCCATACCACATCGTTCGTACCTTCCAAACATTCCTCTAACCCAGATTCTCCAAAACGAAACAACAAGCGTGTGACTATTGTAGATAATGTTGACATGAAAGAATTCGGACGTTCATTAGAGAATAATGTTAACGGTGGCGTCCAACTTCATGGGAGCAATAGAAACGGGAAACATATAGTGACACCTTGTGGTGAAAATGATACCAAAGATTTAGTAACTCGAATCCATGTAGATGAATCATTGATATCACCTCCACAAAATTTTAGAACTCATCAGAAAAGACCTTCATATCATCTAATGCAAGAATTAAATATCGAAGGTACAGATATTACAAAGAAGACATGAGATTGGTTGCGTTTATCATGTATTCTTAAATGTTCTACGTGTAAACTGTGAATGAAAAACGTATGCATGTGATTTTTAAGGACTTCATAATTTTATATATACAGCACTAGTTTACCCAGATTTTCAAATCGGTGATGTGTTGCATTAAAGTTCCCCCTTTAGGTTAAACTGACGTGCTTCTCACAAGTAACACTAGTACTTGATCAGAGATATTACCCTTTAACATCAATAGATGCCATGTAATATTTTTGTAACTGGAGGGACATACATGTACTTATTATATACTTTCAATTTCATCTCTTCTCTTTCCTTTAAAAGTTTGCGGGCATATATCACACGATATATGCCCGGAAACATTCCGGCCGGCAAACATTACGTCACAATCAATACACAAGCAAATTACTCCGTCGTTAATTTTCAAATTTTTCATCTTTTACTCAGTTAAACCAATAAATAAATTGCTAAAAATAAATTATTGTTAGTTTCTAAATGAAATTGAAAGTATATAATAAAAAGGTTATAGACTTTGTATGGGAAAACATGACGACCTCGTTTTTTGTCGCAAGCTCGGTCCGTCTACGCGCCAAAAAACTCGGTCGTCATATTTCCCCATACAAAGTCTATAACTTATAAATATTCGTCTAAGCAAAAATGTAACAACGATGGAAAATGAAATTCAAAACTGGTAATTTTATTCACACATTTACTTAGATAGATATAAAGACACCTTCATATAAGCTAGATACACAACGAAGATTTGAGATATTCAATACAGAGTTAGCTTCTCAGTCTTAACGGGAAATTGTCAACTTTCTTCTCCTGAATGGATGTTTACGAGTTGACTCCACATGTATCAGCTATGTCCCGAAGAAATATGTATCGTTATTTTGTGTTTTTTAAGTTAAATGTGGCTGCTGTGGTTTGGAATTCGGTTTCGTTGACATTAATCTCCTCAGTTAAGTGTTCACACTTGGCACAAATGATTGTCTTCTAGACTATCAGCTCATATTAAATGTAATCAAAATCACATGTCCATCTTGGCTTCTGGCTGGTTGGGATAAAATCCAGGTCTGAATTTCTCAACCACAAAAAACTTATAGTCGAAACTTGGACTTAAGTATGAGATTTTACCCAAAAAAATTAATTGCTCATAAACGAAAACTAAGTTTTGCGATTTTTCTCGATAGATCCCACCCTTTTCCCAGACAAATAAAACCACTGCCTGCTAAGACACCAAACCTTGAAGACTGTTTCTTTTTGGTGTCACGTTTGGTGCTTGTGATTCAGGTGAGCATCGTGATTCAGGTGAGATTCAGGTGAGCATTGTGATTCAGGTGAGATTCAGGTGAGCATTGTGATTCAGGTGAGATTCAGGTGAGCATTGTGATTCAGGTGAGATTCAGGTGAGCATTGTGATTCAGGTGAGATTCAGGTGAGCATTGTGATTCAGGTGAGATTCAGGTGAGCATTGTGATTCAGGTGAGCATTGTGATTCAGGTGAGCATCGTGATTCAGGTGAGCATTGTGATTCAGGTGAGATTCAGGTGAGCATCGTGATTCAGGTGAGCATTGTGATTCAGGTGAGCATCGTGATTCAGGTGAGCATTGTGACCCCTGGAATTCTTATTTGGTAACAGGAAGAAAATTCTTTCTAATTTGAAAGTTTTTGTATTTATTGGAGCAAACAGTCACGAGGTTCGAAATATATTCAAAATTTCATGTTCCATAAAACTCCTTATGCTTTACATGAGCAGACACCATATGTTCAAAAGAAAATACTAGCATGGGAATTGACATTTCACAGCTTTGATTACAATTAATTTTGGTAGACAGTGTAGATTCAGCTCAGATGAGCATTAAATGGAACATGAAGATGTAAGTTCCATATGGAATCCATCCGTTATTTAATAATGATTAGAATTTGATTTCCATTATTCTTTGTTGAGTTTTTATTTCTAGTATTATTCGTGTATCGCTCTAGGGCTTATTTTACCGCCATGTTATTACGTCATGCTATTTATTACATTATTCAAGAATAAAATCAATTCCAACCAATTCAATTTTGTTATGCTTTTTGTTATAGAATGAGATCTCAATAATTATCACTGTTAATACTATTTTATGTCAAAATCTTAAGCCCCATTAGATTACTTTTTAATTTAATTTCATTAGTTTAGCTCTGTGCAGAACTCGGCACATGCACTTAAAATTTAGTGATTGTAACAACTTGCCCAGTTGAATGATAGCAACTTGTTTCATGCAGTAAAATTGCTGTTATATATCTACATGTAAATCAAAGGATCTAATTTTAATTAGATTGTTACAGAAACTGATATCTATACTTAGAATTATATTTTATGAAAAAATAATGTAAGCGGTATTGAGTAATACTGTAATATATTCAATTCCACAGTATTCTTCATAAGATATGCCTATCTTATGAAAGGCGAAGATAACGAACAGTGATTAATCTCATACATGTGAATTTTATTTTGTTAAAATCAATATATGCACCCAGGGGTGCATGAGCCGAGTTGCATGGGATACATTGTAAAGTCAGGGATGATGTGGCATATTTATAATTGTGAAGAACTAATTTCAGTTTTAAACTTTTCGAGTTTCTGTCCAGAAACCATATTTGTCTGAAGTTTTCAATCTATTTTCGGTCACTGTGACCTTGACCTTTGACATTTTTTTCTCCAAAATCAATAGGGGCCTTGCTTTGCTGGTATCCAACAATATATCCAAGTTTCATTTGATTCAAATTAAAAATGTTCGAGTTATCATCCGGAAACCAAATATTTCTGAAATTTTCATTCTATATTCGGTCACTGTGAACTTGACCTTTGACATATTTTTCTCCAAAATCAATAGGGGTCTTCCTTACCTGGTATATAACAATATCTTTAAGTATCATTTTATTCGGATTTACACTTTCTGATTTATCATCCGGAAACCAAATATTTCTGAAATTTTCATTCTATATTCGGTCACTGTGACCTTGACCTTTGTTCTCCAAAATCAATAGGGGTCTTCCTTACCTGGTATCAAACAATATATCCAAGTTTCATTTGATTCGGATTTACACTTTCTGAGTTATCATCCGGAAACCAATTGTTGACGCCCACCCGCCCGCATCATCAAACCAATAGCCGAGTTCAACTTCGTTGCAACTCGGCTAAAAATCATGTCCCCCGGGGGTTGGATGGGGCCACAATAGGGGATCAAAGATTTACATGCGAATGAAAGGTGACAATAACGAAGAGTGATCAATCTCTACCTCCTATAAGCAATATAAAATAGATAGTTGGGCAAACACGGACCCCTGGACACACCAGAGGTGGGATCAGGTGCCTAGGAGGAGTAAGCACCCCCTGTATATATAGAGTAAATCTTTTAAAAGTCTTCTCAAGAACCACTGGGCCTTGAGTAGAGATTTACCTGAAAGCTTCCTGGTATAGACTAGATTCAAGTTTAGTCAGATAATGGCCCCTGGCGGTAGGGGGGAACTAAAATATTAAGCATTCTCCTAAGGGGTTGTAGTATGGTTGGTTGGTTGATGGTTGTTTACCATCCCACTAGATAATATTTCACTCATATGAGGACGTCACCATTGCCGGTGAAGGGCTGCAAAATTTGAGCTAAAATGAAACGTACAATAGTGCACAGAACAACTGATGTACCCAGTTTACAAATAATTAATGTAGCAAGCATAAGTACCCGTATTCTGAAGACGGACTGGCAGTATGTACTGGTTTCGTGATTTGAGTGAGTTAAAATGCTGCTGGATTTCATCATATGATATCTGTGTGGTTCAGATATATATCCCATTCTCAGAATAATCTTAAGATTTAGGAAATCATCTATTTTATTGAATTGTGGTATACTTTCTCCACACTATACAGATAAAAACACAACAAATTCAAATGAACTTTGGTGTAAATCAATGACTGTAAAGTTGATACCACGTATTATTATACAATTATGAAAAGCAGGGGGAGGGGGTAGAAATGTAACGCAAAACATTCTTGGTCAATAATTTTCTTCTATGAATCATACACGATTTAGGAATGACTAATATCCGGTTTAATGATGACTCATATCCGGTTTAACAATTATGTCAAATGTCTGTCACACATTCAGGTACTCTACAACTCTGATTCTTCCATCTGAACACCCGACGCAGAGACTGCAATTCTTATCAACAGTCAAAGCTATTGGGCAACTTCCATCCAAACCTGGTATGTTCATCAACTTAAGGAAATCGCCGTCCTTGCTAAGAATGTGGACCCCACGACTGAATCCGTCTGTAATCAATATATGACCATACTGGTTTGTGCAAATGCCATAAGGAAGGAATCCTTTGGATTTCAGACCTTTGTAGGAAAATCGATGCTGAAGGTCGGAAGTGTAAACGCCTACTATTTTGTTAGAAAGGCATATATCTCCATTTACATTTTCGGCTAGGTATGCCGGTTGACGTGTCCCTGCAATGTCACCCCTGTATACTTTATTCCATGTTTCAATGTTCCTGTTTTCTTTTTCAACGACCCCGTCCTCTGTAAGCCAGAAAAATCCACCATCAGTTAAATCTACGTCTAAAAATCCAACAATAACACCGCCATCTTTCCTTGCACACAAACACAAAGGCGCTAAGCCGGGCGAAGCATGATAATTGTACGTGAGACCATAATCATCTATTTCATTCAGAGTGCACTGGTCTTGTCTGTAAATGACTTTTCCTTTCTTTGTGACAGCGATTGGCTTTTTATTGTAAAGTTTAGAATTTGTGTTGACTGTGTATAAAACGTTTGCACTCCTGTCGATTTTAAAACATTTTTCACGTGAATATAACCAGAATGTATCATCTTGCCATTGGTAGGCCAGAGACGTAGTCTTCCCTTCATATCTGTTCCCAATAAATATTGTCTCCAAAGTCTTGACAATAGGTTTCAAACGCGGTACATTTTCCACCGTGAGACGTCCGCAAAGATTCTTCAATGCAGCGTCATCAACAGCATCGCTTTCATACTTCAGTAAATCTGGATACGCAAAGTTCGGAAATTGCTCAGGCATTGTTGAACTTAAAGCACAATTTCCAAATAAGATGAAATCAGTTTTCTCTTGAGGTAACTTATTTTCATAATCATTGATATACCTTTTCATATTCTTGATATGCCCTTCCAGTGCACCCTCCTGAGACTCAAGATTAACTAACACCACCTTCTTGTTCTCCTCCATATCCTCCAACAACTTCATCATCTGACTATCTAGTTTGGATTTGACGATTACCATGCGACTCTGTATCTCCTTTTGCGCAAGGTCATTGTTTTCAGTGACCTTCGTTTTTCTCTCTTGTACCTCGTGAAGTTTGGTGATATATCTGGGTAGCTCAGAACGAATCACCGAGTATTTCTCTTCCAGTTTTACCATCTTCGTTTGAAACATATCAGTGATGCCGATCACCTGGTGTCCATTGTGCTCAGAAAGAAGACATTTTTCACATATTGGGATTTCACATTCGCTACAGCATACATTTGCACGAAACCCAGCATGAGATCTACACACTTGCTGTGGAGGTGTATCATTTGATAAGGACAGGGCGTGGGATGTTAATAGAACGACTTCATGGTCAAACGTGGCCTTACTTTTGTTGTGAATTTTCTTGCACCTTGAGCACAGTTTGTCATGGCAGGTTTGACAGAAATGTTCAGCGGCGTCCTCTTCACACGTGTCACAGTTTACTGGACTCTGCATGTGAACCTCGGAACATTCCGCCATCATTTGCTCTGAAACACGTAAGAAAATCATAATGGAGTTGTGCAAGGAAGATTTTTGTGAATACAAAAGTTCCTATTATCACACATATATTCTTGTTGCACATGACGCAGTGCACCGAGCACAAGGTTTGTATTCGTCGTTTTTCCATCCCGTTTGCCCCACAAGGTGAAAAAGAAAATTCACCGAACTTATTGCACCATAAATCATGTCCTACTGCATAAAATGAAAGGCGAAGATAACGAACAGTGATCAATCTCATGTAAGAGGGATTTTTCGTTTAAAAGCAGATCAAAAACACTACGGCGTAAATTGAAAGGAGAGTTCTCGGAACCAGGGGCTTTTATTGTCGAAAAAAGGATTTCGCAACTTTGTAAAATTTAAGAAGAGTTCTCGAAACCAGGTTTTTATAGAGAAACGACGTTTTCGATCCCCATTTTGCCCCAAGGTAAAATTGAAAATTTCAAAAGCTTATTGCACATCTACAGGATATTACGTATCATATTCCAAAAGATTTAATTATTTTGTTTTACCCCCATTGGGCTCCCAGGATTAGAATAAAAAATCCGAAAAATTACTGCACATCTACATGTACAAGACACCACTTGTCATACCAAAATATAAGTTGATTGCTTCTTAAAATAAGAGGAGTTTGAGGAATAAGAAGAAAGTGTGACAGACAGACGGACGGACTGGGGTAACAACAATATACCCGTCCTTTCTTACGAATTTTACGCGTATAAAACAAAAGAACAAGCATTCTGAGAGTATTGCATTAGCAATACATGCCCCCTACCGGCACCCCCATTAATTGACAGATGTAAGTCGAGATAATGTATATTATAGGATTAAACATTCTTTTTGAAGAATTTATCGATGTGTAAACTCTGGACATTTTACTCACAAATTGAATAAAAGTGCGAAGCAATTTTATGTTAAGTTTGTGAGTAAAATGTCTAGAGTTTACACATCGATAAATTCTTCAAAAAGAATGTTTGATTCTTATAATTCCAATTCGTTCCCTGCATTATCAACTTCAATAATTTGAATACTTTCCCCGCACTATGTTGTTTGTTTTCAAGCGCGTATGTATACCTATCGTTTTTGGATTTATTGATGTGTAAATTCTCGTTTAGATTTATCTTTGTCCAATCAAAACATTTGTAATAAATAACATTGGAATTATTGAATATTGTTTAACCTTGAACTATGGCCTAAAACATTGGAACCAGGTCACCATCTTTACCAGTATAGAATGAGTTTGAAGTTCGCCCCGCATCCGGAAGGCACGGAGTTCGAATCCCGGCCGCGACAGACCTAAGTCGTTAAAACATTTAGGGACAGTGTCATCGCCAAACTCTCGGCATCAAGTGTGAATGTCACGGGTCCTCGGAGATTACCTTAAAAACGGATGTCCCGTGTCACAGTAGGTGTGGCACGCTAAAGAACCCTCACTGCTCAATGGCCGTAAGTGCCGAGCATAGGCCTAAATATGAGTGAAAAATTCTCAAACGAGACGTTAAGCAAGATACAATCAATCCTTATTCATATAGTTTACCAGCCTGGCTAATAAATTCGGGATCGGGCTACCAAAAATTATTGACACGCATGCCCGTACATTTATGATTCCGCCACTAGGGTGCGATTCCTGGTAGGAAGTCGGTGAAACAACACGTGCAGAGGCAGAGAAAGTTGGCGCTATGAAGTATGAGGGGGAAAAAGTGACAAAGAAAATGTCGGCGTGTTTGGCAGGACAGCCCGTCCTGGCTTGAATACAATGATGGTATCGTATTTTGCATCCTGTGCAGAAAGGAAAACGTTGCAAATTGTAAGTTCGTGTCCAGCTTGGATAATTTTAGAATTGATTCTGTATTAAGAGAACACGAAAATAGTAAATGGCGTAAACTTTTTGCCCCAACGTAAAAACAACAAGCGGCCGCCTCAGACGTTAATGATGTATGAACATTACTTAACAACCCTAATTTTTACTTTTGTTAGGATGAGAGTGATGATGAAGAACTAGAAGAATCAGAATTAGAGAATTCTAAAGAATTTGACTATGGAATGACGGAGTTAGAAGTTGAAAGATACTTTGAACTCTTGTGTTAAACTTGTATTGTAATACTCAGTAACAAGATGTGTTTGTGAAACACAAATGCCCCCTATAATGGCCAATTCCAAAGATGGTCAAGGTCACAATGACAAATATCTTGCTACCAGTAGAAAGATCTTGTCACAAGAAATGCTCATGTACAATATGAAAACCCTAATATTTACCATTTAGAAGTTATGACCAAAGTAAAAAAAAAATTAAAAGTAGGTCAAATGTCAAGGTCAAAATGTTTAGTACCAACGGAAAGGTCTTGTCACAAGGAACACTCATGTGAAATATTAAAGCTCTATCACTTACTGTTCAAAAGTTATTAGCAAGGTTAAAGTTTCAGACAGAATGAAGGAATGACAGACAGGACAAAAACAATATGCCCCCCCCCCCTCCCCGATCTCGGAGGCATAAAAATGTTCAAACTTAAAATTTCGAATCATGTTGAATCATTCTTACATAACATTTGGGCTAGTAAATTTTTATTTGGGCTACCAAATTGGCACTCTTACTCAGTGGCGGATTTAGAGGGGCGCAGCCGCCCCTCCCCCCCCCCCCTTAAAATTTTCAAATTTAAGATAAATCGCAGTATCTTGTTTCGGAAAACGTACTAAACGATAAAAGAAGCAATAATTTCTTCCACTCCCAAAGAAATAAATTACGAAATCTTTTGATTTCTTGAATTACTTTATTGGCAGAACGTAATTTTTTCCAAAAAACCCTTAAAATTTGGGTCATTTTATTAATTTCACCTTTTAAAAAATGATAGAAAATAGTACAAATGACTAAATAGGAGAAATATTTCAAGCCCCATAAAATCTGTAAAATCCAGGAGCTTCCATTGACCTTAGTATAGTTCATTAAAGGGACATGGACACAATTTGAGCCAAAAAATTCAAATTTTATTTTTCCATTTTTAATGTTTAGAATGCTTAGATTAGGTATTTCTAATTGTTAGCAAAAATTTGAATATCAGTGGTCATGCTCACAATTCACAATAAAATGGAAAAATAAAATTTTAAATTTTCAGCTCAAATCGTGCGTATGCCCCTTTAATAGAGCATTTGTGATGAGCATCAAAAAGTGTAGTGCTTTAATTGCTTACTTTTCTTATCTATGTAGTGCTTTGTTTGCTATGCAAATTGAATATCAGTAAAGTAAAAACCAAATGAAGCATTTTTAAATGTGGTTTATTTAGCAGTACTTATGTCAAACAAACATTTACATGTACCATCATACAGTTTTCAATCACTCAAATAAATAAATGAATTGTACAGTTAAACATTTTCCCCAACACCGCTGAAGTAACACAACAGAACAGAAATTAACATCAAATGTCAACAGGTCCATATAACTACGAGCACTTTCTCAGCAGCTGGGTGGTGCTAATCTGTCTGGCATTGTATTCCTCCCAAAGTTGGAAGAGTTTGCCATTGAGTCTGGAGGACTGTTTCCTGTGTAGTCTCTCCATCTTCCCTTCCGTCAGCAGCCTGGCCTGCATGGGGATGGCAGTGACCTCCTTGTACAGTTCTTGTAATAGGAGGTAAAATGGGACTCGTCCTCTGGAGTTGATTCGGTTGTGCCAACCTTCTAAATCATTGTTTGTTCTCCCTGAAATAGCATATAAATCAAAATGTGTGTAAATGCACCGTTTTACACGCCATATAACTACCATTCAAACTTTCATATAATATAAGAGACGAGATCAAAAGTTCAACGTCTGACAAAATATCTAAATTCACGTAGTTTTCACAAGACCACCCTCAAAAAATCGAAATGAAACGAAATCTGCCGAAGCGAAACGAAACCTATCGAAACGGGTACCCTTATTTCATACGACATGCCTGCTGTTGTAGGCACGGTGAAATAAATACAGTACGTATACTTTGGAGTATTTCATGATTTTTATGAATGTACACAATAGACGTACAAAGATTTATTTTGAATTTTTATACGATAAATCATACATGTGCTTTAATTATGATGTTACAGCTTGGAGATAATGAATTTGTTTAAAATGTGACGTTGCTTTCGTGATTATTTTGCCACAATTTATGACGTTATAAGCGTAACGTAAAATGACACCAGTACCGTGTGCGACGTCTATACAATTTCCTTGTGCGTAAAACTTATACGGTACCAATTTTGATGCACCAGATGCACATTTCGACAAATAATGTCTCTTCAGTGATGCTCAACCAAAATGTTTGAAATCCGAAATAACTATGAAGGTTTTGAGCTATTACAGCCAAAAACAGCGTGCCAAAAAAAGTGGAGTCAAATTCGTCTAAGGATAAGAGCTATGCATGAGGGAGATAATCCTTAATTTTGAAATGAATTTCTAAATTTTATAACAGCAATTAAATATACATCCGTATTTTCAAGCTAGTAACGAAGTACTTAGCTACTGGGCTGTAGAGACCCTCGGGGACTAACAGTCCACCAGCAGATGCCTCGACCCAGGGGTCATAATAGAAAACTTATACGGTACCAATTTTGATGCACCAGATGCACATTTCAAATAAACGTAAAACTATCCTACATGTGTAAAAAGTGTAACATTTATTCATGAATTACAGTATATTCTAGTAATTCAGAAGTTAATACTACATCGTATCGTTAATTAGATTAAAGTCAAATGTTTGTTACTATAATTTCTGGTACCTTCTAATCTCTCGATTGTGAATATATTAACGGTTTAAGGAATGAACTTCAAACTGAATATGAATCAAAACATCAAAATACACAACACTAAACATTTGAAACACATAGCAAAAAAGAATGTGGCAACAATTTTCGTTATTCAAATGTTCGTTTCATCAATGCGAGAAGTGATTAAAAATCGAATGGCTTTTATCGGGTTTGATGTTCTATGTGTTCATCAATGAAGTACGTGGTCCCTTT
Organism: Ostrea edulis; assembly: GCF_947568905.1. Lineage (NCBI taxonomy): Eukaryota > Metazoa > Mollusca > Bivalvia > Ostreida > Ostreidae > Ostrea > Ostrea edulis. The sequence continues at coordinate 2,092,775 of NC_079166.1, forward strand.
TTTTGCAATTTCAGAAACTGTATCCACTCTGTGGTATATTTTTGACAGTTGTATGAAACGTCATTTTCATTACTGTACTGTAGCCGGGTCATTTGACTGTCAGCGCGTCGCCGGGTATACCTAGTTCGAGTCGGCCGGATTTTTCAGAATCAAGTATGCTAATTATAATATTACATTTTGTATAATATTTAAAATCTTACTGTAGATTCATTCTCCTGTTCATCTTCATCATCGGGTTCAGCAACTGATGAACCAAGGGAGGCTATTGACACGTGAAATGTGGCATCAGCTGCAGCTACAGACTGAAAGAATATAATATATTTTTATAGAAGTGTCTAGTAGGGATTCATCTACTGAGTGTTCCTGACATGAAAAATTAATTCATCCATTTTAAAACCTTAATTGTCCAATGTGGAAGTAAATGTCAAGGATTTTTCGTTACTAATTTCCAATTATATGTTGTTAATTATTTCAAGATGTTTAATACAAATGTTCTTAATGTTATTGCATTCATGTAAATATAACGTATACCAGTACCTCTTCTGTATCAGTAGAATTTTCCAAGCGCCGGGCGCAAACCCACTGGAGGTCTTCTTGCAGTTTCCCTATTCGTCTATACTGGTCACGGCTGATTCCTGTCATATTATTAAAATTTGTGTTCTTTTACATTGTTCATTTGATGGCTTTTTTTAATCATTATTATACAACTGCTTTCCATTCTTATTTTTCATTAAGTAAAAGAATAAAATCATACCAGTATTACATGCTCTGTGTTGCCATAGTTCACATCCATCACACTGTATGGCCTCTTGTCTGGGGCGAACAATCTTATTGCATGCAATGCATTTGTCTGTGAGAATAAAAAAAAAATCAATGCACAAATAATTGTAATAATAACTTACATTTTAACTAGTCGATAATTTTATTGTATGCATGTGAAATCCCGACATCTATATCAACTATTCATAGTATTTGATACAATATTATTATTTTTCTATAAAGCTACATTGTAAGTACCTCTTAAAAAAAATATTTCAGTATCAGTGACTACTATATTCTTTCAGCAAATAGAAACATGAAATGCACTTATTATCGGTGACAGAGAATGGGTGTGTTTCATATATAAATCACTATAGAACAGTTGCAGGCTATTTCTTTTTACCATCAACAATTAAGTTATGGAATGATGTCTATAGATCAGAGAAAATGTTTGGGTTTTTTGATTATTTTTTTTTTTACCAAAAATTAACACAATTAAAAAAAAAATATGAGATCTAAAGATCTAAAAAATATTTTAGAATGTTTTAGCAATAAGGAACAATGTGCTGCATGTATGTTCACATGTGACATACAACTGTACAACAAAATTAATATGAAATTGAAATTAATGATGAGTTACCCATCATATTTTTTGTCAATGTGCGTTAGTTAAAATGCTTAAAACAAAGCTGGTATAATCTATAACAATCCAACCATCGAATGGAACATAAAAATAAGATATACTATATCTTTTTAATCTAATTTAAAAAATATATATACATATAATTCAATTCATACTGACCTGACATCGTTGGTTTTCTCTTCAGCAATGAGATGCGAAGCCCTCATTGTGTACCAGGGACTCTTCATTATCTCCTCCTAATTAGCACCTAATCACGGAATAGGGAGAAGGATATGGGTGTTGTTGTTTTTACAATTTACACATTCAATGGAGGGCCCATTTAAATTGCTTTGTTATAACCCCCCCCCCCCCCCAAAGATTTTCAATTATCCGAAGTTTGTATATAATAGCAAATTAATGTATAATATAAAATTCAGATTAAAATAAAACAATGTATTATCAAATCAATTATAAATCAGTGCCAAATAAAAAATAATTGTTTGTGCCGAAACATCTTAAAGTAAGTGCCGAAACGTCGTGGTGCCGAAACATCTTGGTGCCGAAACGTCTTAATAATAAAGTGCCGAAACGTCTTGGTGCCGAAAAGTCCTGCACCCACCCCTGTTACTTACCCGATGAGTTTGTAGTAAAAATCGTTAAGCGCAAAGACTAGTTGACAAATGTAGTTCTTATCAGGGATAAAATAGTCTCATTCAGAACACTATGTTTTAATTCAACTCATAAACATGCAATGTATCCTGAATGTCA
>NC_079166.1:2099923-2124923 GCF_947568905.1 Ostrea edulis
ATTATTTTCCTTTTAAACATGTATATAGGAGAGCTCCGCTCTCACGGCCCTTTGGGCCGTGAGAGGGCTTTGCCCTCTATAATGAAAGGATTAAGAAAAATAGCATTTTACTGATTCTTTGAAAATAAGCAGCTTTCAATATTTTTTTACGAAACAGAAACTGCACTAAGGTAAACAGTTATGTCCCTTGTATGTGCCTGTAATCAATATGGTGACAATCCATTCACTAGAGTTACTTTGTGAAGTTGTGAAAGAAATTTCATTCAACATGTATCAACAATTTCAAGCAAACGGTGAAGGGGTGGGGGTGGGTGGGGGTGTATGTAACACATCATACTCTCCCTCACACACATATCTCTACGTAAGGTGATATCTCCCCCCCCCTTTTTTTTCCCCAGATGTCTCACTCTATATTAGCTGCAATAATGTAGCCCTATCCGATTTTTTTATTCGGACGTTTTCGGGATAGGGCTACAATTTCATAGGATCTCTGTAATGGTGCAAAATAATTTTATGAATATCCGATAATAAGCTCTGTGTATAAGTCCCAAATATTGTTTATACCAAACGGAATACCAACTTTGTGCTTGGGCATATCTAATGAAAGTGTTTTTCATTAAACATCATGTACAGCATGCAAAATTCTTCGTCTGCTCCGCCATGCTTGTTATCGCGAGATCTTGTAAGTGGATCTAAATACTACCTTATATGGCCTATGCAAATAACTTGACAATCGGAAGTTGAAACTTCAGTCACCAAACATGGCGCACAAATATATGAATCGAGAAATTGGAATATATCGAAATTGCATGTTGAAAGTGGTAGAATAGAACCTCACAAATCGTAAGTTGCAGGTTGAATATTTATATATTGACCAGAAACATAGAATATCATTTTATTTACGTAAAGAAAGTCAGCGACTGTTTAGAATGATCGAAAATGTTGCACCATTTCGGAGATCCTAAGGAGATGTCTGCGCCTTATAACTTAAAACATTTGACCGAAATTATGTTGTACACTACCTGACAATCTCCAAGAAATCAGGCCACTGTTTATAATATAGCAGTTTTTCTGTTTGTCATTCATATAGCGCATTATGTTTTCGATTCATTTGAATTAAAGCCATTGTTCATTCAATTTATGTGCGCAACAATTCAAACACGCATTTTCTATTTGTGATTTCCCGCGCGTGCGCGGGGTTTCACCTAGCGTTCAAGAGGGGGGGGGGGCTTAATAAATACACATAAAAACCCCACCAACATATCATAGAGAGACATACAGTTTTGAAAAAGAGACCTTGTAAAATACATAGGATAATAAGGAAAACTTTTCCAGCTATTTGATATTAAAAATATGGTGGATATATAATGTATACGCCTATGCCAGGGATTACCCATGAAAGCCACATGGTTTATTTCCAATGGGGTCCTATTAATCTTATAAAATGCCATACACATTATACCATAATAACATAAAAAAAAGTGATTATTGAGAAGAAGAAAAGGAATGAAAGACATTCAAACTGAAACACATAACAATATTTCATACCATAACTAAATACAATAGTTAATTTCTTGAATGCAGAACAATATATAAATGTACATGACAGTGCACAGAGATCAATGATACAAAGGTCACTATATCTGCCATTCTTAATTTCAATGAGTAAATGTTTGTTTATCTTCTGATTTAAATGAAATTTTATTGCTTATGTATTTGATTTGATCAGGAAGAGAGTTCCAATCTTTGATGCCGTTTCAGTAGAAAGTTTCGGATTCCATTTTCTCAGCTCTTGGTACAAAGAAATGTAACGTGTTTGGGTCCATAAATTTGGATAGATCAAGGCAATGATAAATAAATGATTGTATATATAGAAAAATGGCAATCAGCACTAATTACGAAAAATGATGATGTGAACAAGAACGAGTCAATATATACAGATAAGTCTTAGGATTATCTATCGCTAATATAAGAGCAAACAAATCTAATTAGGCATATGGTCTGTGTCCGGGCAGGTATGTATCCTCGGGACAGGTATGTATCTTATACAAGAACGGGTCTCCGATGTATCTCCAGATCTCTCTTATACCCAGACAGAATTTAAATACAATTATATCGAAATATAACAAACAGTTTTAATTCCCTGTATAACACCCTAAAACCAGTATACTAGTCACCGTATACTCAAAATTACCAGGGTTAAATTTATTCTCGCCTTACCGCTTCTGCTGCGATCTTACTTCTTTGAGCTCCGACAGTGAACTGGCGAAATATCGCTCATCACCGCCTTATATACTAATGCACATTCGAACTAACCTCGGGCGCTTTCGTAATACACAGCAATAAAGCCCGGTTTACGTAATAGCTAGATACATCCCGAGCCCAACTTTTCAGAGCCAGACCGTTAATCATCACATTACCCACGCCTCTATTCCCCATGCGTTCTCGCATAAAAACAATAAAGGGCTAATGATAAATGATTTAATGAGAAGAAATCATGAGATATGGAAACAATGAAGAAATGATGAACATATCTTTAACAAATGAAATTGTCAATTTAAGTTATGAAAACTTTTGATATACATACATATCTTAATGATAAAAAAGTTAAGGTCAACATCATAATCAAATACTATCTGTCTGAACATTTCCGCATTAAGCTTCCAAAAGTCAATCTTGCTACATCTTATAAAACTCCTCTCTCTCTCTCTCTACAATGTTCTCGACACTTCTGCCATTCTCATGGTACTTGGTGATGGTAACCTCTTTAGCTCGCTTTCGGTAGCCAACTGTCTGGGTACTTTTATCCACCGTACTTCCGACACCAGCATCAGTCTGTGTCGCAACTGTAACGCCACCCTGGGCAGGATACACTGCGGTTCTACAGACCACTTTTCTAGGAGCTTGAACAGGACTAGGGGAAGTTCGTTTTCTGTACGTAAATCCAGTCAACAGGTCAATTGTATCAGCCTTATCTGCTGGGGGTTCTTTTTCCTTGGAAGTCTCTTCCAATTGAACCTCTGGATCTTCATCCCAGTCACTCCCACTGTCACTATCATCCTGTGGTGAACAACTGGGTCCTGGAATGTCTTTTTCTGCCTCTTTGGACGTATCGGTCTCCGCATGCTTCAACCTCATATGTTTTGCTAGATATTCTTTCTTCTTAAAGGACACATGACATCTTTCGCACACTAACATGCTGCTAGCACACTTTACTACATGGGTTGTCCAGGCATCCTTCCATTCCACTTCCTTAAAGCACACTGGACAAATCTCCTTCAGTTTCTTGGGGGTCACCTTTATGTTCACCCTTGTCATTCTGAAAAATATATAGAACACAACAACCTTATACAAAATGTCAAATGATTTCAGCCTTCTTGAAGCAAACAAACAAAAAACAAACAATAGCAGGACTACTGGTCCTATCATAGGATAGACATGCTCTGGGATATAGAATTTATACATATATACAACTGAAATCCAGGTTCTAGTCCTGAACATAATCATGTAGCCAAATAGGAGTACGTCTTTCGCGTTTTGGTCGGCTCTCAGCAACCAACTCGTCTGTAACTTCACCATTTTTGTTGGATGATCTAAAGTTATCATCCTCTTCTTCGATATCTATATCAATATTTGGAGAGTCACTGAACCCTTGCTTGGTACCCTCGCCTCTGAGAACTTGAGCCTTACATACTTTCATCCTGTCGCAATGAACTACTTGTTCCTTTCCGTTATGTCCACAGTTGACCTTGTATAGGACTTCGGAGACTTTTGCCAGGACCTGGAATGGTCCTCGCCAATACGATGTCAACTTGGGAGAGCAACCGGTTTTCCTTTGGGGAAAATATACATACACCGAGTCCCCAGCAATGAATTGCTCATATGACATCTTCATGTCATGATAATGCTTTTGCCGAAGAATTGCTCCCTCTGAATGTCGTCTAACCAAGTGGTGGGGCCCGTTCCATCCGATCGAGCAGAACCCAGACCCAGTCATGCTTTGGGACCTGTTTCCAGGATGAAGGCATATCATATATAATATCCAACGGGGTGGTAGATTCCCAACCCAGCATAAGCATGTCTGGGGTGAATCATGCTGCGATGCTCTGTATGCCATCATTACAAAGGGTATGCTTTCATCCCAATCCCGATGATTATCATCGACATAATTACTTAGCATTGTAGCTAAGGTCTTGTTAAACCGTTCTACCATGTCATCAGAGTGAGGATGGTATGGTGTGGTTCTTGTTTTTCGGATTTGCAAATGTTTGCATACCTCCTGGAATAAAAGACTCTCATACTGGCGGCCTTGGTCGTTATAACGATCTAGTTCGTCAATACAACCTCGCATTGGGTCAAATGCTGTCTGACGTGTTTCATACCGATTGTTAAGCCGTTCTTGGCACACTGATTTTGACTGCGGATAACTCCGTTTACCTGATCAGGATATGGGGCTCACGGCGGGTGTGACCGGTCAACAGGGGATGCTTACTCCTCCTAGGCACCTGATCCCACCTCTGGTGTGTCCAGGGGTCCGTGTTTGCCCAACTATCTATTTTGTCTTGCTTGTAGGAGTTATGAGATTGATCACTGTTCGTTATCTTCACCTTGCACGGAGACAGGGACTCCAAACCTACAGATTACTTCCTCTACAATTAGTCTTGCTACAATTTGAGCCCCCATGTTAGGCATTGGGAAGGCCTCTGTCAATTTGGTGAAGTAATCCGACACTACCAGTATGTAGCGATTCCCTTTATCTGTGACTGGGGATTCCCCAAGGATATCTATCGCTATCCTCTCCATTGGGTAGCCAACTTGCAAAGGTTGCATTGGACCTCTCTTTGTCTTAAGTGGAGCTTTCCTTCGTGCACATAGGTCGCATCCAGCATCATAACTCCTAACATCACTTTGCAGACCCGGCCAGTAATAATTCTGCCGAATCTTGTTCAATGTCTTGGTCACTCCTAGATGACCAGATGTCTTTGAATCGTGCATCTGCTGCAAGATAAATCTTCGCTGTGAGAGTGGCATAACAATTTGATATGCCGTATTGTTGCTCCCTTCAACTTCCCACATGCGACACAGCGCCAATCTACTCCACTGCGCCCACAGTGACTTGACCATGTAACTTTCAACAGTAACTTCAGTGTACTCTGGACGCTTCCCATCCTCCATCCAATCCTTTACAAGTCTTATATCCCGACTTTCATCCTGCATTTCTACTAGACTGCTTAATTCAGCAGTACCCACGTCTTTAACCTCCTGTTTCAATGTTCTTGCATAGTCCCCATGCACATCTGGTTTCTCCAAGTCGTCAAAATATCCACATTGTGTGCAGGGAATTCTACTTAGCCCATCTGCATTTCCATGCAGTCGCCCAGCTCGATGCTCGATTTCCATATCGTATGCCGAAATCGCCTCAAGCCATAGAGCTAACTGCCCTTCAGGGTCCTTAAACCTAAGCAACCACCGAAGGGAACTGTGATCCGTCCTCACAAGAAACTGGTGTCCGTACAAGAAATGCCTGAAATGTTTTATAAATGTAACTACTGCAAAGAGTTCCTTCCTTGTCACGCAGTATCTTCTCTCAGACTTGCTGAGAACCTTACTGGCATACGCTACTACCCTCTCCTGTCCATTGTGAACCTGTGAAAGGGCTGCGCCGATCGCATTTTGGCTCACATCCGTATCAAGGATAAATGGTTTGCTGAAATCGGGATGCGTGAGGATAGGTGCTAATGTTAGTTTTGCTTTCAACGCATCAAAAGCTATATGGCATTCATTTGTCCATTTGAAAACAACCGATGCTTCAGTCAATCGATGTAATGGACGAGCTATATAGGCAAAGTTTGCTACGAATTTCCTAAAATAGCTGCAGAGGCCAATGAACGACCTTACTTGCGTCTTGTTCACTGGCTCTGGTCACCTTTTAACGGCTTCAACCTTTTCCGCATCCGTCTCGACCCCCTTTTCAGATATAACATGCCCCAAGTATTTGACGTGTTTTGCAAACAGCGTGCATTTCCTGGCCTACAGCTTCAAACCAGCTTCTCTTAACTTTTCAAAGACCAATTCTAGGCTTTGTAACATTTTTTCATATGTTTTCCCATACACAATAACATCATCTAAATAGATGAGGCATACTTGTCACTGCAAACCTGACAGCACTTTTTTTTCAACGACGAATTTTCTGTTCATATGAGCCGTATAAAAGATAAAATAACACCTGATCGTAATTGTTGCTAGTGTATGATATTTCTTACCTACATATCATTCGCAAATAAACAATACAAATAGATATAATAAGTAAACGTGGTTTTACCCGAATCTCCTTCCGCCATCTTGGGATGATAGTAACGATCGTTACTATCATCAGTTTAATACCAGTGTTTATGTCCATGAATCAAATTTAATTAACATTTGTAAGTGTTCAGCGGTTGTGTACAGATGTTCGGTAGTGGTGTACAGATGTTCGGTAGTGATGTACAGATGTTTGGTGGTGATGTACAGATGTTCGGTAGTGGTGTACAGATGTTCGGTGGTTGTGTACAGATGTTCGGTATTGGTGTACAGATGTTTGGTGGTGATGTACAGATGTTTGGTGGTGATGTACAGATGTTCGGTGGTGATGTACAGATGTTCGGTAGTGGTGTACAGATGTTCGGTAGTGGTGTACAGATGTTCGGTGGTGATGTACAGATGTTTGGTGGTGATGTACAGATGTTTGGTGGTGATGTACAGATGCATATGTTTGGTGGTGATGTACAGATGTTCGGTGGTGATGTACAGATGTTCGGTAGTGGTGTACAGATGTTCGGTAGTGGTGTACAGATGTTTGGTGGTGATGTACAGATGTTTGGTGGTGATGTACAGATGTTTGGTGGTGATGTACAGATGTTTGGTGGTGATGTACAGATGTTTGGTGGTGATGTACAGATTGTTGGTGGTGATGTACAGATGTTTGGTGGTGATGTACAGATGTTCGGTAGTGGTGTACAGATGTTTGGTGGTGATGTACAGATGTTCGGGAGTGGTGTACAGATGTTTGGTGGTCGTGTACAGATGTTTGGTAGTGGTGTACAGATGTTTGGTGGTGATGTACAGATGTTTGGTAGTGGTGTACACATGTTCGGTAGTGGTGTACACATGTTTGGTGGTGATGTACAGATGTTCGGTAGTGGTGTACAGATGTTCGGTAGTGGTGTACAGATGTTTGGTGGTGATGTACAGATGTTTGGTGGTGATGTACAGATGTTTGGTGGTGATGTACAGATGTTCGGTAGTGATGTACAGATGTTCGGTGGTCGTGTACAGATGTTCGGTGGTCGTTTACAGATTGTGGAGAACGAGTGTTCGGCGGTGACTTTACATCTATGAACATTACAGTACCGGACTACCCATCAAATTCGATTACGAATTAGTTGTTAGAATGTGATTAAAATACGTTGAATTATTCACATAAAGATCTTTTTTGTATTTAAATCATATATAGATAACTTTTATTTTTGGTGTTCGGTTGTGTTTTGTGGTTTTCGGTTGTGTTTTGTGAAATACCCACCCACCTAGTTTGGTCCCCGCGTGATAAAAGAGTGATGGGGACGGGGACCAGACTATGTGCGAGCTACAAAACCAGACGCTCGGCTGTCTCCGTAAAATTCCGACGAGCAAGAGAGAGACTAGCTACGCGAGGATCGCCAAGTGTCATTCAGGATACCGTGTCTTACGACTATACTGTACATGCAGGAAACAGTTCAGTGGTAAGTGGGCCTAAGAGTTTGTTTCTGTAATGTTTAGAACAAAATGTTTCAATCTGACAGGGCCGTAAATTAACCTTCAATTTGGAGGAGGCAGGAAATTAGGCGGGGGTCTGGGCTGAGCACATTTTGTGCACACTGAACACGTTTCGTGCAAAATCCTTGATTCTAGGGCCTTCTAAGATGTTACTTGACTAACTCATTCTAAAAGAAAGATTTGGAATGCTTTTTAAGGGATGTATCATGTTCTTAGTTATTGGAAACAACATAAATTCTAATGAACTTTAAATTTTAATTTTTTTTGGCTCAAAAGTTGGAGGAGGCAGCAGCCTCCTCCGCCTCCATGTAATTTACGGCCCTGTCTGAGCACTACCGCCCTGTTATATTAGTTCAGCGTAACTTTTAAAAGGTTTACTATGCAATATTTAATGCAAGTAGAATTCTAGGTAATGATAACGAAAGTACATGGCATATAAGGTATTGACAACACCGGTAATTATTTTCACTAGATCAACTTGCTGAATTGATGCCAACTATCGATTACATGATATAATTGTAAACACAAGGCGTATAAATTTATAATGCCCTGACAGATAAACATCTTGACTGGTCGGCACAGGGGATAAGCCCATTTGGGCCCGAACTCTGCGATACCATAATACAGCAAGGGGTCTAACTCTGACCCAGATAGAAAACTACCCAATCGCTTCAAATGCCTAAAAAATCAGAAACTATGTGCGATATGCGTAATTTGCCGGTCTCCAGGCATGGATTAATGTTTTATCTACTTGCATGCTAAAAGTTCTTTTAAGATAATAGAGATATACGTCAGTCACCTGTTTATTTTTACTAGGACATTTACCAGTCCAGGTCACCGGGTGATTTCTCCCCTATGACAGTAGCGAAATTCAGACTAGTGTGGAAGATTTCGGACCTACAAATTAAAATTTCATATCAAATATTCGCTACTTACTTCCTCATACTTTGATAATGTTCTCTATGTTTGCCGTATCTGGGTCGCTTATTTTACAAAACATCAACTCCTGACCCTAACTGCCATTTTGAGAAACGCACTAAAGACCGAAATACATAGGGAAACTTGAAATATGAAATATTATAAACAAAAACAAAATATCAAGAATGTCCACAAATAATGTTCAATTTCCTTCTATAGGTGCAATATCACAAGAATAAGTCAGCATTTCGCAAATTCTATGGTCGTTATAACGATCTAGTTCGTCAATACAACCTCGCATTGTGTCAAATGCTGTCTGACGTGTTTCATACCGATTGTTAAGCCGTTCTTGGCACACTGATTTTGACTGCGGATAACTCCGTTTACCTGATCAGGATATGGGGCTCACGGCGGGTGTGACCGGTCAACAGGGGATGCTTACTCCTCCTGGGCACCTGATCCCACCTCTGGTGTGTCCAGGGGTCCGTGTTTGCCCAACTATCTATTTTGTCTTGCTTGTAGGAGTTATGAGATTGATCACTGTTCGTTATCTTCACCTTGCATGCATAGTATGGGATTTGCATTATAAACAAAAACCCCGTTTCCGTTTCTTATAGTTTTGTTTAAATACATATAAACATCCAATTGTGAATATTTGTCAGTTGTTTCCCCTATTTCAAACATAGGTGGCGCAAGACTCGTTTACGTTCTTGTTGACTTCCGGTGTACATAAGATTTATAAGAGAATGTAAGGTTTTTGTTGTGCAAATAGGGAGCGGGGGTAGAATTCCCGAGATATGAAGCTTTTAAAAAATTCAATTGGTTCATTGTCATCAAATGTGACAGCGACAACGATCGTTTTAAGTTCCACTCAGCGTCGTGCGCTATAAACTTCAGTCTTCAGTTCAGTCCGACTTCACAGATATCAGATGACGACTTTGTTGCAGAAAGTATTTACGGGGGATTAAACATTTGCTCTGTAGATCGTAATATTCTGCATGGATGTTTTATGCTGAAATGTTATCTATCCTTAGTGATACAGTCATCAATGATCTTATAATTCTATGACACCCCCCCCCCCCTCTTTCTAGACTAGATCTATAATCGAACAGGGGAGATTTGAGTCCTCAATATATAAACCAAGTATGGTACAAAAATACATTTCAGATGTTATTTAAAAATTAATTTTAGAGTTAACAAAGGTCGTCAAAATATGAATGAACGCGATTGCTAATAGAACCCCCCCCCCCCCCCCTACGTCGTCACTCGGTACGACGACACGACTGTAATGGAGGGGTGGCTATAATCAGACTGTAACTGTAAGGCAGTGAATATTCTTAGGTCTTGTTTTCGTTTTTGATGACTGAATTGTAAATTGATTTCAACACTTTACTTTCATTGTTAATTTTGTTATAATTCAAAAAGTGTTGTAAAATATTGTTTGAATTTCAGGGAAAACGAGTCTGGATTCTTCAATAGTCAATACGTATGAAATTAATCAAAATATGAGATGAAATTGTCAAACTTTCATAACTTATCAAAGTTTGCATTATCATAGTTATGTTGTTATGTCATGTTTATCAACTGACCCACGGAAGTACAGTCCAATACGTCAAAGAAACGAATACCAGTCCTAGCCTATTTTAACCGTTGACGCAAACCAGAAGAAAAATGCATCTCAAGAGATTAAAATATTTCTGAATTTTTTAGAAATAAAATTTGAATCATATCTACTTTTATCAAAATTAAATGCAAATTCATAAAGCAATAAATTTATCCAAGTGAAGTAAATTACAAATTTCACTATCATATATACAATGTCGTGTTTATAATAAAAGCCACACATAGGCCTATTGTTCATTGTGGTTTTTATTTTAAAAAATCATTGCATTACGTTTTTCAATATTTACTTGTAACTTCGATTTCAATCTGAAGTATGAACATTCAAATTGACCTTCAAATTGAAAAGTGTACTACATTTGTTAAGTGATGTATTTTAGTCTTAAATCATTCATATCATGAACTGTCATGGTACATATAAACATGATAAATCTTATACATGAAAGTAAACACGGGTCAAATTATGTAGGCCGATATCAGTTTCTTGCAACACCATGGACAAACGTCATTTGGATACAACCATTCCTATACGCAGGATACAGTCGTGCTTTTCACGCAGAGTACAACCAACTCATAGTATATCAATCATAATATATGGATGGAGACGTGAATTTAGAAGTTGAAAGAAAGCTTGAACTTCCGTCTTAACTTGCAATCCAAATTGTAATATTCAATTAAAATGTAGAAGCTCGAAATTTTGAATCATTATTGTTCAGCTAGCATATGGAGTAGTAAAATTTATTTGACCTGCCAATTATTATGCTCTCGTTTGCCTTATGGACTAATAAAAAAGTTAATCGCAAACTGTTTACCTATCGTGACGTCATCACGTAAGTGATATAAGTTAAAACACGCAAATAAACTGTTTAATGTGGTATGATATATCATGTACTCTGTATACATGTGCCTTCTCTATCGTGAATTTTAGATTTTTATGGATATATTTAATAATTGATATTCTTAATGATCGAGAGAGAGAGGGGGGGGGGGGGGGCATCTTATTGTTTTAAACATATGCAATTCAACAACTTATAAAGAATTATGATGTATTGTATATTATAGAGGGCGAAGCCCTCTCACGGCCCGAAGGGCCGTGAGAGCGGAGCTCTCCCTATAGGTAACACGTATATACATGTTTAAAAGGAAAATACAGGAAAACAATGAAAAATTAAACCATACCTATGGAACTTGAAAATTTTGGTACTAATGGCGTCCATTCGAATACTATCGCGTGGACATGTATTTCTCCATTTTGAATCTCGTCTACCCTAGTTCACGTCGTTCTGAGATGTTACATAAAATTCGTAAAAGCATGTAAATTTTATTTTCTTAATCATATAATATATAATCACTCCACCATAAACGCCATGTTTGTTGTTGTGGTTCAAACTACGCTGAATATGACGTCACAATGTACTGTTTACATCAATTGCGTTATATTTCCCGCGTTCAATATATATAGGCCTTTCCGAAAACGTGAGTTATCTCTCTTTGTATTCTTACATTTAGTGTGAATATGACAACTTCCGGGTAGTAACACACTCAGACTTCGCATAAATTATAAGAGTTATATTAGTATAGGTGCTGTTCAAAATCGAAAACAGTTGAAATCATTTGTACGAGAGAGTAATAAAATGTTAATGGAAACAAAAACGAATTTCTTGATCGAGTCGGGTGTGATTTTTCGGGGGGGGGGGGGGGGTTGGGGGGTTAAAAATTAAATTGGAAATCACACAGACATTCATTTGTTTACATATGTCTCCAATATAACGACTGACATAATTATTTTGCATGAAATCAGAACAGAACTTCTGATTTTCAAGAGATTATGGCATCTCATCAACTCAAAGCTTGGTTTTTAACAAGGATCGACACTGAAAAGATCTTGCATAACACCCCGCCCCCCCTTTCCAAAATAATTTTAAAAAAATCAATTAAATTAGGAAATCAATGCTCTCATTGTTTTATCAGGGCTAAAATTATCCCACCACTACCAATCGACTCTTTCAAAAATAAACCAGATTGCAAGGTTTGGGTAACTTTCTCCAAAGTACCTGGCCGTGTTCATTCTGTGTGCAAATCACAAATTGTACACTGCAGTATGAAGTTGGAATTGTTAATATCAACTGATATGTTTAAAATGCAGAAAATTAGGTAATCAAATAATTTTTTTTAAATTAATTTTGTTCAATATTGCTCGATTGATATAAATTATTTTTCATAGACCTGTGTGATCCCGGGAGGGGGGGGGGGCTGCCATATTCTCAAATGTACTCTCTAGGGGAAGATAAGTTTAACCCCCAATAGAATGCTTTTGACGTCTCTGTATCTTCCCTCTTTTATTCGTTTTAGCCTCCTTGAAATGTACTTGATTATGTAGGCGCGTATTGTGTCATAACAGAAATTACAATGACATATTTAGACCACCCCCCCCCCTCCCCTTTCGCCACAAATTTACAAAATAATTTGAGTAAAACTCCAAATATTTTACCCAAAATGGCTTTATGTACAGGTACGCACTCTTGCCGACTATAAATTCAGGTCGTTCAATTATAAGTTATTTTATTTTCAAAACATTGCATGTGTAAATGTCAGTTTAAAGATGGTTTGTGACGACGAATTTCTTTATCGTTATACTTGTAAAATTTGTGGGCAGACAGCTGGAAATCTGTCAGTGGCCTCTCACTTACAAGTGCAGGCTGGGATAAATTTTACTCGCCAATCAAGGAGATGTACATTTTCAGAATCCAGAGGTGTCAGCTCCGACATACCTAGACGTACATCGTGGCAGAACTTTTATCGCTGAATGTACTACATTGATATTGAACAAGTAACTTCTGATATTTTATTAGGCCTATAAATCTGACTGCATTAAAACACGGGCTAAAGATTCTGAGGAAATGTATGCAATATATGATATATACTAATTTCAGTCATAAAACACGTAAAATTCTGGAAAATGGGGGGAGTAGTTAGAATAATCTAACTGCGTCTCGGGACATGCCCTTCACTTTAACGATAGAACATTCTATCCGGGGGGGGGGGGGGGGGGGGGGTCCTCCTCTACTTACAACGTTAATTTTCTATTATTTTTACATGCAACGTTGGTTATTTTCACGTGTATGAAGTAAACCTATGCATTGGGATTTTTTTTATTAATGTTAAAATATTTGTTGGCGTGATTACTGTAAAATTATACAGCAATATCTTTGCGGCCTTTTGCACTGTTGATAATGACGCTTCTCGAATATACTACCCGGAAGTCTTAAACTACTGTTACGCAAGCGCATACGTCCCGGATCAAGGAAAGATAACTCATGTTTTCGGATTGGCCTATAGGCGGATCAAATATCCAAAATTAGGATGCTTTGATACAGCTCCGTACGCGCGTCCTCGTGCTAACTTCGGGTTGTTTTGTCCTGTTTTGGATATAGATACTAATGCCAAAATTTATTTGCTTCGCCCTCAAACACGGTCACGCCGTAAAACATATTATATTCAACCTAAACTACTGTTTAAGTATGTAAACTTCACCACGAAGTAGTTTATAATGAAAAACGTTCAATGTGTATTGAATGTCTTTATTTAATCGATGTGACAGAGAAAATTCGGTTTCAGTTGAAACTCTCAAAGTGCTTTCCTTTCCGCTCAGAGAGTCTTGCAATGCGTTTTCTAAGTTCGTCTCTAAGCGCAGTGAGGTCCTACGAACCGTAATCCGCCATCGTTACTAAATATTCAACAACTTTCTAATCTAAACATGGCTTTGGACGTTAACGGATCGTGCGCCACCTGTAATCAAGGGCGAGTAATTTGAAGTTTTATTTGCCATTGAATTCACAATGTGTTTCAAAATTAAGATGATCGTGCCTGTATGCTTACTTTAAGTTTACTGATGTCCAGGCTCGACTGGGATGTAGTTATTGCGTTGTAATGAAAGAACCTATCACGTAAGAAACCCAAAAAAAGACGGGTTCAAAAAGAAAAAACCAAACTTTTAAATGTTTAGTAAAGAAAGGACTAGAGCCACAAAGTATTAAAATTGGCCCTTTAGCAAAAATAAATGAGACTTTCACAGTTGATGCTCTAAGATTTATAAGTCATAGAACAATTTATTTTATAACAATATCTTTTCTAGTTATCATTTTACAGTCGTTTAAACTTTGTATTGTTTTTCAGCATGAAAACTAAATAACGTCATGGTGTTGACGTTATGAGAATCACAGTGTAAAACACAAAAAAAAAAAAAAAAAAAAAAAAAAAAAAAAAAAAAAAAAAAAAAATGGACGTAGAGGTTAATATATATTTTTGGGGCTTATTCTGATTGTAAATCAGAACTGTTAAAATACTAGGAACTTCTATATTTTCTATCACGACGTTTAGATTTGAGATATATTGCCCCCTCGCCCCACTTTACATTTTTTTCCCGCTATATTGGACATAATTGAAAAATCGTGATCAAAAATCAAAATTTCATGCAGTGAAAGGACCACAGCAAACAATGTTGTTTTACCGTCTACCTCAGAGACGAGTTTATTATTTTTTTAAAGTTGGATATCTATTTGTATCAATTTCCATTAAAATTGATATTAATTGAGGATAAAAAGAGAGACAACTCTATAATTTTGGTTAAACTTGAGTAATTATAGTAACTAATTAGGAAAATTGATTTTTTAAACATCACCCTCGTGAACCAATTTTTTTTTTTTTTTTTTTATAAAACATGGTTGACCTTTAAAATTGTAGGCACATCTGAAGTCATTTTTCTGAGCGAAGTAGACTTTTAAGTCCGCGGGGGAACTCCGTGGATGTCACCTGTGCCTCCTTTGTGCCCCCGTACACCTCCGTGTGATAAAACAAAGAAATAAAAGAAAGAAATTCTAAGCGAAATGTTATTAGTGGGTGAAAATTAAAACGTATAAAACGGCGACTTGTATATATTTATATCATTTGATGATATCTTATTGTTATGCAAATATATGCAGAATTGCAGACTAGCTGGGTTAATCATTTAAAAACTTGTTTATGAACTATTGGTATTCAGATACAAATTCATGATATCATCCTTTCTTATCATTAAATAAAAGGTATTATACATAATATATTAGAGTTTTTGATTGATTGATTGACTGTATCTTACTTAACATCTCGCTCGAGAATTTTTCACACATATGGAGACGTCACCAAGACCGGTGAAGGGCTTCAAATTTTAGGCCTATGCTCGGCGCTTACGGCCATTAAGCAGTGAGGGTTCTTTAGCGTACCACACCTACTGCGACATGGGACATCCCCTGATGCCTAGCGTTTGGCGATGGAACTGTCACTACCCGTTTTTACGACTTAGATTAAACGCGGCCGGGATTCGAACCCCGTCCTACCGCATGCAGGACGAACGATCTAACTCTCGGCTACCGCGTAAAGTTTTTGTATGAACTGAAATAAATATGTTAAGTATGCAAGAAGAGTGACCTCTAGCTGTACATGGGAATGACAATTGAACAGAAGAAGGACTAAGGGACGTAGAAAAGGATGGTTGGTTTATAGATGAAAGATTACTCCTCTTGAGTTCTGGATTTGATTTGCCGTATTTTCTGTACATAGGACCTGCATATATGTCTGCATTTGTCACACAGAAAATCACGGTGACTAGGTGTTCTTCCAGATAGTCTGCTTATTACATTCCTATGAATCTTTGATATATAACATATATCAGTTTGTTTCATAATTCTAGGGCAGTTAAAACACTTATACGACTTTTTTCTAGGCATCTGTAACAAATCAATTTGGAAACGGAAATAAATCAAAATATCAATCTTAATATGCAGAAAACACAAATGGATTGGACAACAGGCATTGTCTATATTAACCCTCTCCAAATGCACGCTGAAGTAAATTATGTCAGTGTTATTCATACATACTTAAGTATTAAGACATTATTCAGGCCGTTTCCCTTAAAAATTGTCAAAATCCCCCCCCCCCCCCCCCCCAATCGTGTCAAAATTATTTGCACTTTTAAAACAATATGTTACAAATATTTTACGTATGACCTGCGTTAATGGCATCCCCATAAAGTGAATATTGGACAGTATCAAGATAACCTTGTATAATTTCCATTTCATAATCGAGATGTATGCCATGTCGCATGAATAAGTAGCAAAAAGAAAAAATTTTTAAAAATCTATAGTTACAAAATTCCAATAGTTTACACACAAACACACACGCACGCACCCATTTACCCACACATTTATTTATGGAGGAGTTCAATATTTAAAAAATCCTAAAATCAAAATAAGTTGATAATTTTTCCAAATCAGTAAGGCACAATCGTAGCTTCTGAATTTGGTGTGAAAAACACTGGATGTAAATCATTTGATTTTGTTTCATTAGGAATAATAATAAAGTCATGTACATGTAATAGTGCAGAACTTTAAATGAGTGAGGTAAAAAATTGGGATAATAATATTTTTAAAAAATAAATTATAATAAATAACTTAGACCTTCAATTAAGGCATCGCTCTCTTCACATTCAATAATAAATGGCTAGGTAGAAATATAAACACAATATGTTACATGTACTTTTAAACTGAAATGCACTATTTAACCCTGACCAGTACATGTAATACTTGTACAATAATCATTATACTATGGTAGATCTATATCACAGGTTTGGATGTGTTGATTAAAAAAATGAAGGGGTAATATTATACTATGAAAATATTAATAAATTCCATTTATATGTTTTTGTCCTCTATTTTCTATTGAAAATTGTGTGTACGTTCCATTGGATCCGCCACTTATTTTAACTTACAGTAGCCTCCCTTGCATTTTTACAAATATGAGTTAAACTCCTTAAAACCGTCATTTGAATGTGTAAAAAGATCATTTGAGAAAACAACTACTCTTTTTAATTAAAAAATTAATTAATTTAATAAATTATGTATGTATGTATGTCTGAAACCATGCATATAGTTACTTCTCATTGTAATTAAAAGTAAAGAAAATGCATTACAAAACACTATATGTAACAATTTTGACTCATATATCAGGTTGACAAAACAAATGTATGTAAGCAAGGAAGATTTATGATTAAATTCATGTGCGGGAATATATTAAAGAAATTGTTTTTAAAACCATGTATTGATAAAATGATAAATTTCATATCGATACTGACAATTTTGAACAATTGGGATGCATCAATTTACTCTCAACTGCGCTTTGAAGATCGTTCGGAATTCAAAGGTTTCTTCATGCTGACTCGGACTTTTGAATGCGTATTTACATCACGTGGTTTTGAATGACAGCAAAGGTGTTCTGTAGGAAATTATTTAAATTCCCCTTCAAGGGGGTCCACACTCACCTTTCAAGTATAAGATTATTCCCTGCTCCTTATAATAAGTAATTATAAATCATTATTTCAACAGAAACCTTCCATGTTCCCACTGACCGATGTTTTTACAACTAACACGTGTCGTGTTCAGATAAAAATAGCACTTACTTTTAAACGTGGTGTCTTCGCAGCTAGTCTCAATGGCAGATTTAGGGGGCCAGGATCCCCCTCCCTTTTTACCCCACAGATTGTGAATGAAAATCCAAATTTTGCACCAGAATGGCCGATTACTTTGGCTAATCTTTGACTTTCACACCCCTCTTCGGAAATCCTAGATCCGCCACTGAGTTACATGTGTTTCTCCGAGCTCTTTGTTTTCCAACGGTCAAACTGATACCAAGGTAAATTTTATTTCACGTATGAGTTTTATCTCATTCTAATTTTACCTCTTTTCTCACAGAATCTGTCAAAATTCTAGATCTATCAACTACACTTTCTCTCTCTGGACGACATGCTGCACTGTTTACTGTCTATGCGCATGCGTCTGAAGATTGAAAGGAGGAGACTCGATATTTTGTGTATAGGCCATCAAAAAGTATTAATTTTTACGTTAAAACGATAATTTTTAACTTTAGATAAGTGTTATTTTCGCAAAGTTCATACTTTCAACAATGCAACAAAAATTGAGAAAGCGCTGGGAAAATTGTCATTTCATGATTTTTGCGCAAAATGAGCTGTAGTGTCTCTTTAACTGGAAATATATCAGGATAGCTGAATGACTGGAGACACTTTATGTGAATGAGCAAGATTATGTGTGAGGGATACTGTATGTTGTTTTTTCCCCCAGACAAAATCAGAAAGATTACTTATCATTTTCAAATAAAAGTAGAATGTACAAGAAGTTTTTACTACTATTCCCGCACTTCCAATTCATATGCACTTACATATATCACTGGCCCGATGAGTGGTTGGCCTAGTGATAACCCCGCGTAGCGTACTGATTCGAGGTGCAAAACTTTAAAAGATTTGATTGAAAATGTTAACTCCCGGCTATATAATCGGTAATACAAATGTACTTGCTGTAGAATGGAAATTCTGTAATACTCGCGTATCTAATTTTTAGGAATCAACAGAATGAAGCATTTTAATTGGCACCTGTATCCACAGTAATCACAATGCATCACATATACTGATGTCAGCTGTTCAGACGACTATTCCTCTTCCTCTCGCGATATTTCAAAAAAGTTATTTTTCGATAGCAACTTGAACGTCGCTGCAAGGTTTTTTCATTGGAAAGAATACCTTTCATTACCAATTTTTATTCAATCGAATTAAATCTTAGAGCGAAACATACGCAATATAAAAATTATTGCCTCAAAGTGAAAAAAGAGGTGGTAAAATCCGGAAAAAAATCAAATACATGTATGGGTTTGACATTTAATTTCAAGTAATCAACATCCGGTTTCACAAATTAAGGTGACATGTGATTTGGGTAAATAGTATACATGGAAATCAAGGGTAGAAAAAATCAGCAAAAGACACTTTAGATTTCACCCCACGCATAGGCCATTACAGGGTGTTCGTGGCTCGAGTCCTTTTCGTGTTTTCTCTGTACTAGTTTTAATGATGAAGCGTGTATTATTAAATGCATTATCATTATTGAGAGCATTATCTTCAAGCGTACTTCGACGATTTTGTGCGTTTATCTAACCCACATGTTAATGATAGAGCGTGTGTCATTCAAACCACCATCCCTGGAATCGGGTGTGTTAGTTCATAATTGGCGGTGAACTGTAGCCGTAATGTTGAAAGGCGTCACTGATCACCCAAGCTGTTGAGCCATTTATTGTGACCTGGGTCTACTCGGAAAAGGCGAGGGTCGATTAGCGGTCATTAATTATAATTGATGTAGCCGCGGGTGTGTATGTGTGACTTAACGACGTCAGGTATGGTAAGCAGAGCGGAAAATTGACTGCACTTCGAGATAAACCAGGTGAATTTAGGGTATGGGACCTTGAAAATACTTCGACATAAGTGGAGTATTCGAGATTACCGTGTTCGAAATATCAGAAGTTTTTAAAATCATTTATATAGGGAAAACGGCCGGGACCGGCGGTTGACTTCGACTCAAGCGGGGTATTCGAGATAAACCATATTCGAGATACAGATATTTTACTGTATATAGGAAAAATCTTTAAAAATCTTCTTCTCAAGAACCACTGGACTAGGAAAGTACAAATTTACATGAAAGCTTCCATATATAGTGCAGATTCAAGTATATTGATATTATGGCCCCTGGGGGTAGGTTAGGGCAACAATAGGGATCAAAGTTTTACTTGCGAATACATAGGGAAAATCTTTGAATATGAGCCAAGGTGACGCAGGTGAGCAATGTGGCCCATGGGCCTCTTGTTTGTTTTTGTTGAAAACTATGTTCATATTTACACTAGTATAACATTGCATAGAATAGCTCATTCAGCTGCACCGCTGGCAGTATACATGTATGCTGTGGTTATTTTTGCCATAGTTCAAATCCGCCTCGCGCCATATACATGTATGATGCATGATTTAAGCTAGGGCTTTCATATTTTGTATATACATTCTTTATGGCAATATCTTTTTTCATGTGATTAAGATTGATCACTGTTCGCTATCTTCACCTTGCATTCAATGGTGTGTGATCTTATCCTTGACCTGGAAGTTTGACCTACTTTAATAAAAATGTGACTTATTCAATATGTCCTGAACTATTTAAGGTAAATTTTTCACATCTTCTATATAAATTTCTTGTGGCATACTTTGTATATAGATTGTTTATGACAATACCTTGTTATACTTTGACCTTGAACAACGGCAGGGCTAAGACGGCTTAGGTGAGCGATGTGGCCCATGTCTTTGTGTGGGTTTTTGGGGGGGGGTGTTGTTTTTTTGTTTTTTGTTACCTTGAATTGATCCTTTCCTAACCGGGGGTACAAGAATTAAGAGAAAATAATAAGGGGAAATGAGAAAAATGGCGCATGAAAAAATTCTTTTGAATACGTTTATTGAAGTACATTTTGAATGGGAAATTACCGGTGTAATAGCATAATGTGAGTAGAGAGAGTCCATTGCATTATAAGTAAATGTATTGTAGGTATGGTTATTGGCCATGGCTATATCATCTGGAAAGGTGTATGAGCAAATGCAGACGGCAATAAAATGTGACACGTGTGAAAATACGGCTGAACATTTGTGCAGAACTTGTCATGACAGATTATGTGATCGATGTAAATATATCCATTGCAGAAGTAAAGCTAGTTTTTATCATGAAGTTGTACAATTGACTTCTGAAGCTTTGAATTTGTCCCACGAATTTCCATCGTCTTGTGTTTGCAAAAACCATCAGATGTATCATGCAACCGTTGGGTGTCGTGACTGCGAGATTCCCGTCTGTGAAAAATGTCTGGTGGGTGAACATAATGGTCACAAACTGATAGAATTTCCTGAGATGTTTAGAAGGAAGAAGGAAAAATTGGAGAAGAAGTTGTCAACAGTTGTCGCTGAGCTACCTAAGTATGAAGCAAGATTGAAAGAAATCGGAGAAAGACAGGCATTGGAATTGAAAAATAATAAAGAAGTGAAAGAAGAAATCTTTGCCCATTTTGAAAAAGCGATATCACAAGTCGAAGAAGCTAAAAAGCATATTCTAAAAGATGTTGACGGCAGAAAGAATGTCAACTTAGATATACTCAAAGTTGAAGAAAACCGCTTTCTTTCACACATTCAACACATGAAAGAATTTGTCTTTGATTTTCAAAGTGATGACCTGCAGAAGAAAAGCTCTTTTATTTTGTATACAAATTGTCGAATTGGTGATACAATGCCCGAGGAATGTCCCGATTTAACGTTTCCTGGCATTGTCAAATATGTACATGATAAAGAGGGAAATTTCAACATAGCAACAGGAATGCTTTATAACTTCTTAGAAGATCGGCCATTATTGTCAGCTGGTGTAGTGGTACTTCAAACGATCGCAATAGACGAAGGACAAATCCAGTCTCTTTGTTGTCAAACAACCAACAGTTCTTGCACGTTTTGGGTTTATTCAGGAAACCTGTCTGAGTTTAGGAACTACGATAGGAAGTGTAATATTTTTGCACGAAAAGAGGCAAACATTGACATGTTGAAAAATAAACCGCTGTGTGTCACAAACGAAGGCATTCTGATTTTTAGAAAGAATAAATCCGCATTATTTAAATCAACAGCACAAAACGACGAAATGTTTTTAGATTTGACGCCCATGTTACCTGGATGCATTTCTTCCACAAGAAATGGAGAAATTTTGACAGGATTAGTCCACGGAGAAGGAAATTTTGGTGCAGTGGCACGATACAATATCAAAGGCAGATGTTGTCGACGTTTTTCACTCATGTGGAAAAACTGGATTCCAGAACCAATATTTAAAACCAACAAGTTAAGTGTATATATCGCTGAAAATATCAATGGTGATATCTGTCTGTCCATGGATATGAACATAGTTTGCGTTATCTCTGCAGATGGGGAACATAGATTTACTTATAATGGGGCAGATGCGGCATTGTCTACTCCATTTCTTCCTCGAGGAATATGCACAGATCTGCTCGGAAACATTCTTATTGCCGATGAAAATAACCACGGGGTTCATATTTTAGACAAAGATGGCAGATTTCTTACTCTGTTAACCTTTCCAATTGCAGAAAGTCAAGCGAAACCAGTGTCACTATGTATTGACCATAAAAACGACCTTTGTATTGGTTGTTCGGATGGAAAAATAAGAATTGTGAAATACTTAAATTAAATGACTTTGGTCATGTAGAGGGGGTATGTATATGCCAGCTACAATTTCGTTTCTTTTTTTTAGCTCACCTGATGTTTCCAATGTTTTTGCCTTTGATATCTCTTCAAATTGTAATGATACCATAAATGTGTACATCTACTTTAATGGCCAGGAATTCTGACAAGTGAAATTGAAAGGTAAATATAAGTTTCAAACTTCATTTTTGAAAATACATGGGGGTATCTACTGCTTCATATGTCATTGTGAAGCATCTCATTTCATACCCTCATGTATTTTCAAAAATGAAAGAAGGTGTTGCACGTCTCGTGTTAATTTCCCTAAAGGTGTTGCATGAAAGATCGAAAAAAATTAAGTTATTCAAATATATGATAAAACCGATTGGAACGTATGTCTTGATTCAATAATTTTTGAAAATAAATTTAAAAGACAAGTATTGACAAAATTAGCCAAAAATATTTCGAGTTTAAATCAAGCGATTTATATGATTTTTGGCATTAAAATGGAGGGGTATCCCCGAATTTCAGAAAAACTGCCTCCGTGAAATAAAATAGATTTAGCATGAATATGTTCTTCGAGTTTTCCTCTAAAAAAAAACTGTCGCTTTGAAATTTTGTTTCACGAGGGCATTTTTTTGTAAATTTTAAAAAATGGAAACGACTTCACTGGTATTATTTTCAACTTCACCTGTACGTTAATTTTCCTTCATAAAGCATGGTCTACTGCGTGGTTCAGTGGGTAAGGTCGTCGACTCTTATATGTAAAGATGTTTTCTATTTTTAAGACGACCGGGTTCGACTCCCTCACGAACACATTTTTTTTTATATTACGTTTTCCATCTAGATTTTTTTTCTTAATTGAAACACGCTTCTAGTTTTTATGAATGTTTCATGTCAAATCTCTGTTCATTACCATGTTCCGAATTTGAAATAAACTTCCAACCTGTTTAGTTTGTGAATAGAACTCTCAACAAACACGCCGAATACAGCATGCAATACCTGTGTTTTAATAGTCAAGGCTGCTAACGAGAACTTTTTTGTTTTTTTATGCCCCCGAGATCGAAGATTGGGGGGCATATTGTTTTTGTTCTGTTTGTCATTCTGTAATTCTGTCTGAAACTTTAACCTTGCTAATAACTTTTGAACAGTAAGTGATAGAGCTTTGATATTTCACATGAGTATTCCTTGTGACAAAACCTTTCCGTGGGTACCAACATTTTTGACCCCGTGACCTTGTCCTTGGAGTTTGACCTACTTTTTGAAAACTTTAACCTTGCAAATAACTTTTGAACAGTAAGTGCTAGAGCTTTGATATTTCACATGAGTATTCCTTGTGACAGGATCTTTTCGTGGGTACCAACATTTTTTACCCCGTGACGTTGACCTTGGAGTTTGACCTACTTTTTGAAAACTTTAACTTTGCTAATAACTATTGAATAGTAAGTGATAGAGCTTTGATATTTTACATGAGTATTCCCTGTGACAAGACCTTTCCGTTGGTATTGAACCTTTTGACCTTGACATTTGACCTACTTTTAATTTTTTTTTTTTTTTTTTTTTTTTTACATTTGTCATAACTTCTAAATGGTAAATATTAGAGCTTTCATATTGTACATGAGCATTTCTTGTGACAAGATCTTTCTCCTGGTACCAAGATATTTGCCCTTGTGACCTTGGCCATCTTCGGAATTGGCCAATATCGGGGGCATTTGTGTTTCACAAACACATCTTGTTCTAAATGAAAGTTGTTGACAAAGACATGGTGCCTTTTACGAAAATCAGTTGTGAACTATGCAACGCTTTGGAAGAAAAACTTTAAGGCCAAACAAGGTAAATAACCGTTAAACAGTTTGAGTGTATATGTATTCCAGTATCAAATTGCTATGTTGAATCAATTTTTACAGGTGCATGTACTTCGATTAATGTTGAACTTTATAAATGCGTATTAAACTTCCCATATTTTGTTTTGTGGTCAGAGATATGTACAGTTGCCAATTGTTGGTTGTAGAAAATAATACACACGAGTGTAAGAGCTTCTGGACTGTAGTAGTATAGAATATTAAATATTTGATACACTCGTAACATGTAACCGTATACATTGTATCTGATACTCAGAAAAAAAGACCATTTGATTTTCACGATTTCAAAAATTATCTTGAGACTACATGTACAATGTATAATGTATTGACAAAATGTATTAGGCTTGTCCCTAGTACTGGGGAATCCTTCAGGTATTTAAATGGCAGATGCGCAATGAGTATAGATATGATTGAAGGTCAGTTCTACGTCACGAATGCTGGCACGGAGCTCCGATTAGGGAAAATTCCCGCTTCGGTGCAACACCCTCTTTATTTTTTTAAATATCTCGGCCAAGAAAGTTTGTTCTTTGTGGGGTTTTTAAATGTGTTTTTATCATCAAGATACAACAAAATGTGAAAGAGTATTCAAATAAATTTATTTTGGATCTTAAATGCGTGAAAGAATTATATCGGAAGACTCAAAAGTTAAAGCAATACAAGCTGTAAATGGCAGTAT
>NC_079166.1:2134923-2139923 GCF_947568905.1 Ostrea edulis
CGCTATCGCTGTCTGCGGAATTGCCATCCCCTCAGGTCTGCAGGTCACATCCGGGTTCCCGTGCTAACGTCTGCTGCAGAAAATGCGAGATCCCAGTTTGTGAAAAATGTCTTATTGGTGAACACAATGGTCATCAGCTGGTGGGTACCCAAGAGCTGTTTCTAGAAAAGAAAGAGAAACTGGAACAGAAATTTTCATTTTTGGAATCCGAGTTGCCGAAGTACCAGACGAAACTGAAGGAAATCAAGGAAAGTGAGGAGAAAAGAAATGAAAGGCAAGAATTATTAGAAAGCGAAATCATTGCTCACATTGAAGATGTAAAATCCAAACTTGAAAGCGAGAAGAACCTGTTATTGAAAAGAGCAAAATGCAAGACAGAAATAGAAAAAATGGCACTAAAAGTTCAGGAATCACAAGTACTGGGTTACTTGCAGAATATTCAATCATTCGTGACCGACTTTAAAGATGATGCAACTCGACGAAATACCTTCATTCTCTACACCAACACCGCCATTGGGCCTACTGTGCCAGAGCGTTTTCCACATTTCCAGTTGCCGTGTATTCCACAGTTCTCAAAAGGCACCCTAGACGAAAATTTAAAGGACAAATTGTTGGGAAGAATTTGTCTCAATACAGAAGGCATTCAGATTCAAGATTTCATGGAGTTGGAGAGCATCCCAGCTGGCATTGGAGCGATTGAATCTCTCGCTTATCAATTAAATGACGACACTTTCTGGGTTTTCTCTCAGGGAGAAGCATCTTACAAAAAATGTAATAGAAATGGAACTGTCATATGCAATGTTGATACAGAAGCAGCTAGATTAATAAACAAACCAATCTGCGTATCTTCTGATGGACATAATGTCTTTATGAGGACGGACACAAGGAAAATCCTACAGTTAAACCAAGACAGAGAAACAGAATTTGTTAACGTTCAGTCTGACCTACCAATATGCATTTGCTCTAATAAAGATGACGGGTTATTGTTAGGAATGGTTGACATGGCTGTAACGGAGGGAAAAATCTTACGATTGGATAAACAGGGGGAATGTACACAAGTAGTAAAAGATTCCCTTTTATTCCAATACTTAATGTCCACACAGGAACCTCGTCAGCCAATCTACATCGCTGAAAACATCAATGGCGACATCTGCATCTCGAACAAGGAGGTAGATGTTTTCAACAGAAATGGTGATTTCAGATTTTCATACAATGCCAGAGGGAGAGAGATATCTTCATTTTTACCTCGTGGGATTTGCACTGATATTCTGGGACACATTCTGGTTGCTGATAAAAACAACTGCTGCATTCACATTCTCGACATAGATGGTCAGTTTTTGGGGCTGTCAGTCATCCAAGGACTGGAAGATGAAAGTCCTGTTACGTTGACTATCGATGTCAACTACTGTCTATGTGTTGGATGCTCCGACGGGAAAATCAGGGTCTTCAAGTACATTGAATAGACTTGTCTATATTCTTTATTAAGAATACAATATGCTACATTCTATAATTATGAATGTGAGCTCATTTTGTTACCGTATACATGTATTACTGGACTTCTTCCCAGTCTCGCAATACAATATTCTTAGTGTGGGTCCATTTTAGTACGTCTTGTTCGCTTACTGATACCGGTGAATTATTCTTGATAACAAATATTTCTCATATCTACTGACAGTAAAAATTCATCAATAATTGCTAATACCAATATATCAAATTATACAGTATATTTATGTACATGTATTGAACAATTCGAATTGCTGGTATTTTTGATACCAATAGATTTTTTTATATCAGTACTTAGTTGAATGTTTTTATCAAGAATTAAAGAGTGAAGATAACGAACAGTGATCAATCTCATCACTCCTATAAGCAATTTAAAATTAAGAATTGGGCAGACACGGACCCCTGGACACATCAGAAGTGAGATCAGGTGCCTAGGAGGAGTAAGCATCCCCTGTCGACCGGCCGCACCTGCAGTGAGTGCTATATCCTTATCGGGTAATGCACGGCCTAACAATTGGTATGAAACACGTCAGACAGCATTTGACCCAATGACAGATTGTATTGGCAAACTAGATCGTTATAACGAAGACTGAAGCAATGAAAGCCTGACTTACCATCATGGTTGAGGTATAACATGAGAAATTCCCCATTTCGACCTTTCATGCAATTTTTAGTAGGTGTTGCATGGCTGGAATTACTAATACAACAAACAAATATCCTCAAGACCTCATCAAAATCTTTTGAAATTGGAGCTATTTCTGCATTTAAGAGTGACCCTCACTGTTTTGAATATAGACAAGGGGTTCCAGGTCTCTATTGCACGACTACAGCAACATCACACACTACATACACTGCCTCATTGAACTAGTAAGTAAAGTTAGCTGACACTTTTGTTGTGTCCCCCCCCCCCTTCCGTACGGAGGAACTGCTAATTTTGCTTTCAATTTAACGAATGAAAGCAAGGCTTCTAGCATTTATAAGGGTGCATGATTGGTAGTACTCTGAATTTGATATTAAAAAGACGCTTGAGTTTCTCATTGACAATATATTCGTTGTCTTTGGTGATCAGGTCTCCCATCTCTTCTCACTTTCGATTGTGCATCATCAATAGGAGAAATGACTTGGCATTTTAATAAGCCATGCCTTTCAGTTCTCTTTTGCCAACTTTCTCTAATATCCTCTAGCTTTACCCGATATTCCGGCAACTCAGATTCCACAAATGAAACCATAACATTTTGGAAATTGTGACTTTAAACGAGACTACTATATACTGAAACTCCTGTAATAGCAACTGCCTCGGTTTAAAAACTGATCATACGCAGAACAAGCTCTTGCGTTTCGAATCAGTTGAGGGATATAAACACCATATGCAGGTGATAATGGAATATTGCTACATAAACGTGGGAAGTTGACAATGGAGAAGCTGAAATCATCCCGTTTGTCATAAAGTTGAGCTGTTAGTTGCCGTTAATATATACTTTCAATAAAATATCTAAGTACGAAGCAGATGTGGAGGACTCTGTGGTAGTCTTTTATTTCGAGTTCACAAGGACATATAGAATCCATATAAAACGTGAAGATAACGAAGAGCGATCAATCTCATAACTCCTATAAGCAATACAAAATTGATAGTTGAGCAAACACGGACTCCTGGATATACCAGACGTGGGAGCAGGTGCCTAGGAGGAGTAAGCATCCCCTGTCGACCGGTCACACCCGCCGTGAGCCCTATCTTAATCGCATATGAATGAAAATGATTATTGTTGATAGATAAAACGTCGTCGATATATCTAAAGGACGCAAGAGATTATTTCTTCTCTTGTAGAAGCTTTTGAATAACTCCGCTTCATAAGAATAAAGAGATATGTCCGTTAACAAAGGAGCATAATTCCTGCCCATGGGAATCCCAATAGACTGTTGGATGACCTGATCACCAAAGACTACGAAGATATTGTCATTGGGGAACTCCAGCATATTTTTTATTTCAACTTCAGAGTGGTGTTTAAGAAAGTAATTTTGCATGACTGATCACTAGATACGGATATTTCCTTTTCCCGATGTATACCGATCTATAATCCCAAAATAGCCTTAACAATATGCTTCGTTCTAAAATGGAGTAGGTTGTGACGTCATAGCTATACCCCCAGCCAATAGTCTCGTTCGACCAAACATTCAGCTGTTTCTGTAAGCTTCAATGAGGTCGTTGGAGTTTACGGTTCGTTGGTTGTTTTACGTTCCCGTTGAGAATATATATATACCACTTTTTTGGATGTCACTAGTTGTAGGTGATTTGACAGAGAAAACCTCAAATCATTTTTTGATATCAGGAATTCGAATTTTTGATATCAGAAAATGTCTTATATTTTTGATATCAAGAATGGGAATTTCTGATATCAAATTTATATTTTTGATATCAGAAAATATGATGTATTTTTTGATATCAAATATTCGAATTTTTGATATCAGAAAATCATTTTTTGATATCAAATAATATAATTTTTGATATCAGAAAATGACTTTTATTATTTGATATCAAGAATTCGAATTTCTGATATCAAAAAATATACTTTTTGATATCAAAAAATGATTGTTTTATGTCAGAAAATACTTCAAAAATATTAAAACGGCGCCTCATATCCCTTTCGAGAATTTCCCGCCATACTGAGACGTCAGCATCTATAGGTGAGGGGCCACTGGACCTGTACACAACACTCGTGGCCGTAGCAGTCAGGGTTCTTTGCCAACGACTGCCGTGACAAGGGTCCGTTAAAGGTTTTATCCGAAAGACCCGCGATTCTAAATACCGAACGTTTGGCGAAGTATCACTCTACCCAATTCTACATAATATATAGAGCGCGGCCAAGGCCAGCGGATGGAAGATCTAATTTTAATTAGATTGGGCCAAGGCATGAACGGGACTCGAATTCAAAACCATGTACCATGACCTACTTTAGGGAGGTACTCTATATCGTCATAATGGCTGATTTTCTTTTAAAACATGGATGAAAATATCTACATCAGCAATATTGACAATCTAATTAAAATTAGAGGTTAGATCCGCTCACATACTCGCTACACAAACATCTAACAACATCCCGTAGAGGGTCACGTTAGAGGTCAAATTTGCATAAAAAATTAACCAATCGCTACAAAGGTGGAATGTCATCGGCATCCAATGAAAATCCTCATTATATACTGCATTTGGTTACTTATCAAAGATGGCGACCGATGATGAAATGGAACCGATTAAAACCGCTTTGAATATATTTGATCTCGAGGCTTTGAAAATGAACAAGAACAGTTACTTAAATGTCATCTTTGCTGAAGTATACATGAAAAGATCCCCCGATGTCGCCATAGTTTAAAATTTAAACAAAACACGCGATAAATAAGTCACGATCGTGGGTGCCGCCATTTTTTTCTCTTCCATGCGTGAACAATACATGGAATTGTGGGATAATACCCTATCGATATGAAGGGGGAAATTTGATTGGCTG
>NC_079166.1:2144923-2152423 GCF_947568905.1 Ostrea edulis
TTGCAGGCACCAGACTATATAAACCCATTAAACTGGTTAGGAACTCAGACAACAGCTTTTTACAGTCGACTTCAATAACATTATTCCTGAAATTGGAGGATTGTAATTGTAATCAAATTGCTTGAGGCCAATAAAAATGCAGTAGTGAAAATACAATTCTAGTTAGTCCGAATGTCTGACAAATCAGGTCTAGTTTGGCAAACTGCATTTAAAAGGCTCTATAGAAAATCAGACTTATTAGCAGGACAAGTCTGTCAGCAACTCGCACAACATGACACATGGCTTATTTCACATGCGTTTCTGAATTTTAGTCTACCTAAAAAGCTGATAGCTCACCACTGTCCAACAGACTGAAATTTTCTAGTTTTTTTCTTGGTGTGAGTATAATTTTTTCCAACTTGTGGTCAACACTCAGAATTAAAAAGCTCGTAATAGTTTTGCTCCACACAATATTTCAGGTGAAGAAATTCACACATCATTGTGTTGCACCACATAACCTTGGTTTAATATAGATCTACAGCTGTATTTCTAAGAATATTATCTCTCGTGTAAAAACCTACTAACAGGTGCTTGTTTTCTAAAATCAGTTCAAAAAAATCCTCACATTTAAATGCAATATTTAAAACCAACTTCGTTCCAAAAATGTAGGGTCACAAAGAAAATAGTAGTCCCATTACTAGAAAAGCTCTACACAAAGGGAAAAATAAATGTTGCAGGTATCAGACCGTATAAACTGTCCACATATTCTACATTGTAACTGGTTAGGAACTCAGACAACAGCTTTAACAGCTGACTACGATAATATTATTCCTGAAATTGCAGTGATCGAAATTGGTTTAAAACTTGGTATAGACCACCGGTCGATGTCAAAACAAAATGACATAGACCTTATTGTATTGGCATAGACCATAAGTCCACAACATGGAAAAAACATTTAAAACATTATAATTTACTTCTAATGTACTTAGAAAGCATATTTTCTTTCCATTTCCATAACAATGTCCTCCTTTCCACAAAACGTTATCAGATGATGACTGACAAGGGTCCTTTGGGAGAACTCTATTGCTTTAAACCTAGAAAATTGGCATAGACAATTTGGTCTATCTCAATTACAGTTGGAATAGACCAGTGTCATTTGACATAGACTCGGTCTATAGGACTATGGTCAATTTCGAACGCTGAAATTGGAGGGTTGAAATTGTAATTAAATTGGAGGATTGTAATTATAATCAAATTGCTTGAGGCCAATAAAAATGCAGTAGTGAAAATACAATTCTAGTTAGTCCGAATGTCTGACAAATCATTGGCAAACTGCATAAAAGGCTCTATAGAAAATCAGACTTATTAGCAGGACAAGTCTATCAGCAACTCGCACAACATGGCACATGGCTTATTTCACATGCGTTTCTGAATTTTAGTCTACCTACTGAAATTTTCTAGTTTTTTTCTTGGTGTGAATATAATTTTTTCTAACTTGTGGTCAACACTCAGAATTAAAAAGCTCGTAATAGTTTTGCTCCACACAATATTTCAGGTGAAGAAATTCACACATCATTGTGTTGTACCACAAAGTCTGGACATCTGAACCCCGAAACTTCAAAGCTAACCTTTTCTTGTGCATAGTTATAAACCTACCAGAGTCAAACTTGATAAAATCCTTGATTTTTCCAGAGGCAATGTCAAGCATAATGGTATCGTTGACCTTGATGAGGGGGTCAGGATAGCGGATGGTACGTCCATCATGCGTGGTGATGTAGTGGACACCCTTGGCGGCTACTCCAACACGGCGGACACGACAGAGCTTGTACTGAAATACATATCGTGATGTGAACTTTAACATACACGGTAACACAATTGTTAATTCCTTTCCTATCACACAGCAAACCATTTTCAGCTGTGAAATAGATGTACACACATTTATCCTGATGGATTTATTGGGAAATTTAAATTATACTTATCATGTTCCAATCTAAAACCACACAAAAAGAATGTCAAGAGCTCAGAATATGCTATTATATAATTTCACGGTTATCGCTGGATGTCGGGGAGAATGCTACACAATTTCATGGTTATCATTGGATGTCTGGGAGAATGCTATTCAATTTCACGGTTATCATTGGATGTCGGGGGGGGGGGGGGGAATGCTATACAATTTCACGGTTATCGTTGGATGTCGGGGAGAATGCTATACAATTTCACGGTTATCGTTGGATGTCGGGGGGAATGATATACAATTTCACGGTTATTGTTCGATGTCGGGGGGAATGCTATACCTTGGCCTCTTCTTTCTGAATACGGTGCACTGTGAAGCGTCCCTTGACATCATACAGAAGACGGAAGTTCTCATTCGTCCTCTCGATGGAAATAACATCTGAAATGTACGAATTGAATCTCAGTGATGGTCAGTACAATATATAAGAATATCACAAATTCTTCCCAAATGTTATAAACCTCGAAATAATCATGAATTCCTAAGCTACTTCTACCTCTTTTCAAAATAATCATGAATTCGTAAGCTACTTCCCAGTTCTACAATACTCAATAGTCCCGTTTTCCCTTAATTTACCATTACAAAGTCCTCCCTCCGACACAAATTTGCTGTCATTAAAAAATTTGATATGGATCATTAATCAGATACGATTGTTTCAGCCATTGGTATTGCACACTAAACATAATGCCTGGCATGCGACCGTTGAACTGAGTTGATCTCGGCTTCACTTTGACTCTGCAAGTTCTTGAAAAAAGCAGACAGAGCTTCGATAGAGCCTTCTCTTCTCAATAAAGACCCACAAATATATAAACAATACCGAAAACCAATTATTACAACACGAAAGGAGAAAAAGAGACATCTAGATTTCAACCCAGTTCCTCTGTCCCTGATCACCTAACCCACGACTATTGTACAGTACTTGATGACCGTTTCATTCCTCCCTCCATCTAGACCTCCCCCTTCTTTGACTCGCAGCCCACAGTTTTGAAACACTAGTTCATTGTGCACAACATATGAGACTTGTTAATCTACTGTGATAAATTAAAGAGATTCAGCACAAAAGATAACCGGAGTAAAACATATTGATTTTACCATCAGCTACAAGGAATTTCCTTACAGAAAGCATAGATTAGTGCATGAGATTACAGCCAGACCTCTTCCCACGTCTTAAAATGACCTTGTTTCCTTTATCGTATTTAGGATGTTTCAATGGTGGCCCTGTGGTCACGCTAGTTATCTTGTTACCATGGTTATTCGACGTGGCCTTGAACTTTAATACAACAAAAAACTCTATTCCTCAATGCTCCCTGGCCATGGTGTTACACGTTAATATATAGTATGCGTCGACTTCTAACATAAATAAACTGTTTGATGATGTGTTTATCCTAGTCTACACAGGATTGTTTCAGCCATTGGTATTGCACACTAAACATAATGCCTGGCATGCGACCGTTGAACTGAGTTGATTTTGGCTTCACTTTGACTCTGCGAGTTCTTGGAGAAAGCAAACAGAGCTTCGATAGAGCCTTTTTCTCATTCAAATTAAAGACCAACCAATATATACAATTTGAAAGACAAATTCTCTTACAGGACAGAGAAACGCAACGCAATAACCCCCCTCCCCTCTCTCTCTAATCATCTGACCACTATATTCCTCTCTTCAAATCAAAACTCTCTCATTTGACAATTCTAAAAATGGTCTACAATGCAAAACTTAACAAGGAGATAAAATGCCCTAGATCAGATCCAGATATAAACCAAAGCCCCCTGAATCTTGTCAAATGCTCTGCCAACAGAGTTTTCTGTTCAACAGTGATCAAACCCAGCTGAATTATACAGCTATTTCCATCATCTAGCGGGGTTTTTTCTACCCACTGGTACCCATTCAATTAGGAAAAATAGTGTCAAAATTGAACACATTGGGAATTTTCTACCAATGTATCGGCAAATGATTTCAACTAAAAAATGAAAAAAGAGGAACAAAACCGTTTTTAACAGTAATATTTGTTGTTGTGAGACATCAGGAATCGACGTAGGCTCGTTCTAGAATCATCGTAGCTCTACAACACTCGCACTGCCATTATCTGTACTTTCGATTTAATACCGAAGTGAACATTTTGGTTAACTTGTACGTTTCAGACTTAAGTAAATTACGATGTCAGCGGTCTATTTTCGGCAAATGAATTGGGAAATTTTTAGTCTTAAAATTGGGGAAAATCTGTTTTTCGGCATTAGGATTGGTACCATTTATCGGTACCAGTTAAATAAGGGGGGGGGGGGGGGGGGGGGATGTCAACTTACCCATAAATCCTGTAGGGTAGTCCTTGGCAGTTCTCACTTGGCCATCAACTTTGATCAGTCTCTGCATTGTGATCTTTTTGACCTCATCATATGTCAGAGCATACTTAAGACGGTTCCTCAGGAACACAATGAGGGGGAGCGACTCACGGAGCTTGTGGGGTCCAGTGCTGGGTCGTGGAGCCTACGTGGTACCAATATTTACACACAGGATTATTTAATTGTCTGAGTTCAACAATGTCTTGACATTTCAGCGTATCTATTTTTAAGATTACATGTACGGAAAATTGGAGTTAATTGATGTCAAACCTTTTAATCATAAGAATTACTAATACATGCACACCAAGTGTAATTTATTAATACAGTGACTATAGATATACAAGATTAGCAATGTCTATATTTGTACTTACAAAGACACCTCCCAGTTTGTCCAGCATCCATGACTTTGGCGCAGTCAAGCGCTTCAAAACCTTCTTGCGTCCTCGATAACCCTGAATAAATATTTGGACATTTAGGAAGGAATACAATTTTTTACCTAGTTCTCAAGTTACCTTTCTTGTTGCATTGTAAATGAAGAGTTTTATTTGTCTTACTTTGGACTAAGAATTACAAAGCTTTCAACAATTTACATGCTATCCGCAACCCCCCCCCCCCTTCTCTTCAGAATGCATCTTCGTCAGATATATACCTATTCTTAAGACTACTTCGATGTATAAATTCTCGTAGTTGAATTTTGTACTTATTCACAATTATGTTAAATCACATTGTGAGATAGTAATTCAGTTTACGATCAGATAAACACTTGCAATGCAATGTTCGAATTGTCACGTTACAGTTTGTTTCGCTAAAACTACTTATTTACCACACGTTACCTGAAAATATATGATATATCTAATCTATATTCAAATATTGTGGTTTATTTTGCTAATGATTGGACTTAAAAATCCACGTATGCCTTAGATTATGTGGATTTTAATCTATATTGAAGAACTTCCTCACCATTTTGGTTACCGTCAGTAGAGAAAAAGGAAGTAGAATTAGTTAAGTCGTACGTTATGACTGTTGGGGTTTTCTTTTCTTTCTTTTTTCTGAAATCAAAATTTCGTTCAGTGTTGCGTGGATTTCTGATTTTATCACATGATATGAAATATTTAATACTTTGAAATGGAATAAATTGTTTTAACATTATACTCGACTTTTGCATTCAAGAACAATATAGAATAGAATTTACTTTTTAATTTTTTTTTTATGAACAAATCTGGAAAGTATGAACATCAATGGAGTAAATGTATGTATCTACACTGAGTATTGTATCAATCTAAATATTCTCAAGCATTTATAAACTGAGCTCAGTCGCAGATTTCTACCCCCGGCCCGACAGCATGTATTTCAAGTGGAAAATATATTGAATAAATTACCTATTATATATCCACTAAATCTCCGGATATCCGGTTGTCACCTATAGGATGAGAAAACTACTTTTGTTATTGGCTTGTTGACAACAGTTTGGCCAATTGAATCAGGTTTTACCGACCCATTTTTATTCCTGGACAAGAAGTGCGACACGAAAAGTTAATCTGCAAGTTTGTTCATCTTTCCAGAACATAAGGGTCAAAAACAAACATCATGGACAACACAAGCTCTTCCATTGGCGTGGATCCAGAAGATTTTTCATCTGTTACTCAAGTGTACATGGAGTATGATAACGATGATGATTGTAGTATTGGAAATTCCTCTTGCTCGAGATTTGAAGACAGTAATGGTCATCACCTCGGAAACGACATGTCGGGTCCCAGTCATGGGAAAAACTTCGATGATGATGAAAGGTATAGAGAATCCAATGCAACATTTTGATTGTCTTATGTATTGAGTTGTGAAGCTATTAAATGAACAATAACAAGATGGAGAACTCTTCTAAGTGATGTCTTATTAGTTAGAGTGGTGCAGAAACATAATTAATGTCAAACGTAAACATTTCATGCCGTAAACTGGAAAACCCCAAAACTCAACCAGATCCAGATAAGATGTGAACATCAAGCAAAATGCATGAATCACATTTAGAATGGGAATAACTATCTTTAAATTTGTTATTTGCAACCATTAATGCTGATTTGATGGTTGCAAACATCTGTTTAACTGAAAACTAGGGGTTAAGTTGATTGAGTTGGGTTACGACAAATAGGTTCCATTTTTTCGTTTAGGACCGGTTCTTATTCGCCCGTCTTTAGTCAAGACGTATTATGGTGATTGTGTCTGTCCAGCTTCTTGTCCGGCTCGTAACGTAAATACTATGAGACCTAGGATCATCAACTTTTGTCAGCTGATACATCTTGGGTAGAGGTTGCACTTTAAAGTTAAGTCACTGTGACCTTTGATTAAGACGATACGGCAAAATCCTTTATGTCTCGTAAATGGACAATTACTTGGTGTAGAATTACTTGGTCAGTTAATGAATCTTAAGAAGATGTGATGCGTCCTAAATCCAGGTCACTGTGAGCTAGACTTTCACTGTGAGCTATAATTAAGTCTAAATCCAGGTCACTGTGAGCTATAATTAAGTCTAAATCCAGGTCACTGTGAGCTATAATTAAGTCTAAATCCAGGTCACTGTGAGCTATAATTAAGTCTAAATCCAGGTCACTGTGAGCTATAATTAAGTCTAAATCCATGTCACTGTGAGCTATAATTAAGTCTAAATCCAGGTCACTGTGAGCTATAATTAAGTCTAAATCCAGGTCACTGTGAGCTATAATTAAGTCTAAATCCAGGTCACTGTGAGCTATAATTAAGTCTGATATGGCCATATATGGCATAATCCTTTTTTGGGCTCACGTAGATATGAGTCTTACTAGAATCAACAGATAATCCCAACATATAAGTTTCATAAAATGTAGCTACATAACAATTGATATGAATACTTACTTTGTTTGCATTAACATTAATGATATATATATATAAATATGTGCAGTATATTGTACAACAAAATTTGCAATGACTTACCAAGCACATCACAGAACAGGTAGGGGAATTATCTCATGGGAATGATAAACAACAGTGTCCAATTAAGATTCCATTAACCCCCTTGGGAGTGTTTCAGAGTTCAGCTGGAGACTCAAAGATCATTATGATGAGAGCTAAATTACATCTGTTCAGTTAATTTAAAGATTAATTAATGAATATAATCTTTTTACAACACAGAATAAGTAATTCAT